>NC_068401.1:369481-389183 GCF_023724105.1 Carassius gibelio
TAACCCTTACAACTTCAAGAGCCAGTCTAGTGAAGTGGATTGTATACATAACAATACATTATTATTATTTTTATTATTATTATTATTATTATTATCATTATTATTGACGGTGTTTTATTTTATTGAATTATTGAAATTCTTTTCAGTTATTTACTGCATCTGTCTTTGTGGCATTTGTGTAAGTTTTCTATAGACCTTTTTTCCCACTTATGGCATTATGTTGAAAAAATTACAGTGTATTTATCAGCAATTTGCAATTTTATCTGCTCATGTGTTTACATACTCTTTGCAGAATATGCTAGATGTTAACAATTGTAAAAAAAAAAAAAAAAAAGGGCATGCATAAAATTATCCATGTTATTTTTTTTATTTAGCATTCTCCTGAATAAGCTGTTTCACATAACAACAATCATATTAATAATCCATCACTCTCAACGTCACAACAGTGACCGACGAATTGGGATCTCGCTTAAAGAGACCAATCTACTTCACGTGTAAACGAAATGAGCCAATGCATCATTATATCAGATCCATGCATCAGGTCTTAAAGGCTGAGGGGGCCATACTGCTGTTGTCATTAATGATCATCAAACAACATAAATATATGTATTTAATTCATACAGTGAACACTCTGTAGTGTTATTTTCCCTAATTATTACATTTCTGTATTTGATACTACCAAACCTTATTTTTTTGTAACATATTCTGTTTATTCTATTTATCTATGCTTGTTATTTGTTCTTATTTTTACTGGCTGTTCTCTTGCCTCTTTAACCATGTTTAAACTTAGTTAATCTAGTAGTATTTGCTGTGGTATCAAAGAAGTACTTTGCTAAGTAATAAATGGAAAGCAAGTTAAATTTAATTATTTTTATTTTCTTGCTGATCCAAAATATTATCCGATCCATGGATCAAAAACTGTATTGTGATCTGAACTATGAGAGTTGTGATCCATTTAACCACTAGTACAGAGCAGTTTTAGCAAGCCCACATTAAACTGGCGCCTACTTGTGCCTCTGCCCATTTGAGGTGAGAAAACAGGAGGATACCAGCTCCACTCGAAGGCTATATAATCTAGCGAATGTGTTGGGGGTCTCCCAGCCCGCAGCTCTACAAATATCTGTCAGCAAGGTGCCACGAGCCAGCACCCAGGAGGATGAAACACTTCTAGTGAAGTGAGCTCGCAACAAGAGCAGGGAGGGCACACTCTGTGCCTGATAAGCCAGGTTGATGGCATCCACAATCCAGTGGGCCATCCTCTGCTTAGAGATGGCCTTCCCCTTCTGCTAGTCTCTGTAACAGACACAGGTCTGAGGTCCTAAAGCTTTGTGTTCGATCTGTGTACCATCTCAAGGCTCAGACACGGACAAGGCAAGGCTATGGCTTGGTCTGCCTCCTTTTCTGGGGCAGCACTTGCAGGTTCACTACCCAATTCCTGAAGGTGGTAATAGGAACCTTGGACACATAGCTGGGCTGGGGCCTCAGGATTACCTGGGAGTCAGCCGAAACCAAACTCTAGGCATGAATTGTCAACTGAAAATGCGTGCAGGTCCCCTACCCTCTTGATGGACGCCAATGCAGGCTGGAGCAGAGTTTTTATTGAAAGAAACATAAGCTCGACTGACTGCAAAGGCTCAAATGGGCATTACTGTAGTGCTTTGAGCACTAGAATCAGGTCCCTAACAGGGTATAGAGGAGGTCGGGGAGGATTTCGCTTTCTCGCCCCCCTTAAGAACCCTGATGACCAGGTCATGCTTCCCTACCAACTTGCCTTCCATTGGGGTCATGGTTAGCAGCAATCGCAGCAACATAGACTTTAAAGGTGGAGAGAGACAGCCTTTTCTCCAACCCTTGCAGCAAAAAGGAAAGTACGACCCTGATCAGGCATATCCGGGGGTCTTCCTAGTGAGAAAAACACCGCACACTGAACAAGATGCTACTATTTCTCATAGATGGTGCTCTCACCGAAGTGATGGTGTCAACTACCTCCTGGGGTAGGTCACCTAGAGCCTCCACGTCCCATCAAGGGACCAGACGTGAAGTTTCCAGAAGTCTGGATGGAGGTGCCACAGGGTGCACTGTCTCTGAGTCAGTAGATCCTTCCTCAGAGGAATCTTCCAAGGAGGGGCTGTCAAGAGGATGATTAGTTCCGGGAACCAGGTCCGAGTGGACCTATAAGGCACCGTGAGCATGACCTGCTCCTCATCCTTCCTGATCTTGCACAGTGTCTGTGCGAGATGGCTCCCTGGGGGAAACACATACTTGTGAAGGCCCCGCAGCGAGCTGTGTGCCATTGTGTCCATGCCGAGTGTTCCATCGGTCAGAAAGTAAAACAACTGGCAGTGACAAGTCTATGGAGATGCAAACAGGTCTACCTGTGTGGCTCTGAAATGTCTCTAAATCAGCTGGACTGTCTGGGGATATAGTCTCCATTCTACTGGGAGCATAGCTCATGACAGATCATCGGCCATACAGTTGTGCAGACCCGGAATCTGAATGACACAATGTGACCTCACAACCTTCCGATTCCAAAGGAGGTGGAGGCTGGTGAGTTGTGACATGCAATGGGAATGCAGACCACCTTGTCGTTCGATGTACACAACGGTCGCCGTGTTGTCCGTTCAGACCAGCTTGTGCTTGCCTCGTAAGTGCTCTTTGAGACGGTTCAAGACCAGTTCTGAAGTAGTCTCATATGAAGCAGCTCTAGTGGTGTAACTGCTGCTGCAGCTACCATATGCCCCAGGAGCTGAACTCTGAAACTGTTTCAGTGGGACCTCTGTCCTACCCTTGATTGAATTCAAGCAGTTCAGCACTGGCCGTGCACGTTCCTTTGTGAGGCGTGCTGTCTGTGCCACTGAATCCAACTCCAAACCAAGAAAATAGATCCTCTGCATCGGGTAGAGTTTGCTCTTTTCTCAGTTGACCCGAAGACCCAACTGGCTAAAGTGCCGGATCACCAGGTCTCTGTGCACACACAACTGAACCTGAGACTGTGCTAGTATAAGCCAATCATCAAGAAAGTTGAGGATGTGAACACCCTGCTATCTGAGGGGAACAAGAGTCTACTCCACATCTTTTGTGAAGACACGGGGAGACAGGGCAGTACCTTGTACTGATATGCACGTCCTTCGAACGTGAACTGCAGAAATGGTCTGTGGCGCGGAAGAATCGACACATGAAAGTACGCATCCTTCAGGTCGATAGCTGCAAACCAATCTCGGGGACAGAATTGAAGATGCGTGTCTGGGTCAATATCTAGAATGGTATCTGGTAAAGGGCCCAGTTCAAGACACCCAGATCCAAGATTGGTTGTAACCCACAACCTTTCTTGGGTACAGTGAAGTAAAGGCTGTAAAACCCGTCCCCATATCGGCTGGAGGGACCGGCTCTATCACATCCATCGCTAGTAGGACTGCGATCTCAGCACACAAGATGGGAGCATCGGTCACTTTCACTGCCGTGAAGTGGATGCAACTGAACTTGGGGCGACACCGGGTGAACTGAATTGCATAGTCGTGGCTAATGGCAAGCAAGTGTACGCGAGACCACCACCGTACCAGCAGTGGGGCAGCAAGGTGGAATCCAAGGACTCAACTCGGGCAGCTTGTGGGCGGACCGAAGAGAGGTCTGAGTGTGTGGTGCAACACTTCACTGGTTCCACAGTTTGGCAGAGGGTGGATGAGTAGGGCCTTTGTTGATGCTCTCTGACCACCCTCTGCTGCCTGCTGACACTGAAGGAGGATGAGGGGGATCTGGTGTCCACCTGCCTACGCCCAGATACACATCTGCAGCACCCTCGAACGCTCTACCAGGGGGATCGCGGTATACCCCCTAACTGCACCTCCATCAAGGGTGGTGAGGGAGGAGGAACCAGTTTCCACCAGTAAATGTGCTGTCCGTGACATGGTGAGCTCCCAATGCACCCCCAAGAAGAAAGGCACCGAGGTGGGGTGCTGAGAACCAGCGCGAGCTACCCCGAGAAGCCAGTTGTCCAACCTTGAGGGCTTGGGACACGGTGGAGGTTTCCACTCGAGCCGTGCCCTCTTGGTGGACCGGGAAAGCATAGCCGACATCTCCTGATCTGATTCAGGCATTGCCACCATCCTGGTGGGTGGCCATAGAGCAGCCTGAAGTGCCGGAATGACCACAGCTGAAGCACCGTCCGGCAACACAAGAAGCTTGATAGAGTGTGCTAGACTTGTCACACATGAAGCAGAACATGATGTCGCTCGGCTCCGAAGCAGAAGTGACCGACTAAAAGGAAAATCGTGTTATTTTAATTCTCTTAATTTTTTCTCTTAAGTTTGGTTATTGTTTTTAATCTATGAGAATAGTTAAGCCATTCATTGCTGTCAAGCCTCAACAAAAGTTTTAACGTGTTAATTGCATGGCAGATTAATTTATAAAATGCACAAAACAATCTTTTTAAAATCTTGAATGCTTCAATAAACCTGTCTTAATTTAAATTTTTCCAAAAATATGTTGGCCATTATAGGGAAAGGTCACCAAGAAATGAAAATTCTTTCAAATTTACTTGCCCTCATGTGATTCAAATCTGGATGCATTTTCTGCAGAGCACAAAAGCAGATACTTTGGTAATTAAGTAGTTATGATTTCATTGAATTTCATTGTATTTTTATCCAAATTCAAAATACCTTCTTTTATGTTCCATTGAAGAAAAAAAAATCAAAGGTTTGGGACAACATGAGGTGAGTAAATGATGACAAGATTTTTTCATTTTTGACAATTTTTTCCCTTTAACTAATACATTACCATTAAGGGTGTAATTGATATATTAGGCACACTGTTAATTCTGAATTATTACACAACAAATCAAAGCTCTGTGTTTTTTATTTTTTAAAATGACACGTCTACAGATTTTAGCACACACAAATAATGTGATGGAATAAAATGACAAGTGTAATATTTTAAAGATTCAAGCATGCATAGATTTGTTCTTTAACATGGTAACGCTCTCTCAGAGCATTTCTTAGGGTCAGCAGAGATGCTGTGCTGTTTGACATGAATGTGTTGGGATGCTCAAATGCATTTCCTTCACACCTGACAGGACAGTAAAGCCTACAGCACTGACAAAATATGTGAGTGCTGTCAGAACACCCCAGGCCTAATGGAGACGGAGGCATGGTGTTTTCAAACACATCGAGTCCGTCATCCTACATGGTCTGTCAGGGCAAATCAGTAGTCTGGATCTACAAGAGAAAATCCTATGCCACTTTTGGGGTCCAACTCGATATACATAGCTTTCAAAAATGCTTCAGGGTGGTTGTGTGATGCTATTTTATTGCATGAGGTGGATGCACTGAACATTTCATCACCGATGTTTTCTCACTAGAGGTGAATGTGGACGTTGATGTATTTATAATGAGAAAGAGCCCTAAGATGTGTGTGTGTGTGTGTGTGTGCAGGCATGTGAGAAGGACTCTCAGTGTGGAGGTGGCATGTGTTGTGCAGTCAGCCTGTGGATCCGGAGCCTGCGAATGTGCATCCCAATGGGTCATGTGGGCGAAGAATGTCATCCAATGAGCCACAAGGTTTATTTTCTCACTTACCTCCTCGTATTCATTCTGATTTTTTCGTGTCTTCTTGTTTTTTAATCTTTCATTTCTACTTAGGTGCCGTTCTTTGGCAAGAGACTTCATCATACATGCCCTTGTCTGCCTAACCTCGCCTGCATTGCCATAGCTGATGCCAAGTCCAAATGCCTCCCACCATTTCCATTCCAGGATCAGTACCTCTGATGAAGATATTTGCCTGTGTGTACCTTGCAAAATGTCTGTATAAAGTGTATAGATGTAAAACTGTTTTCTTGACTGTTTTTCAGATTTATTTTATTTATTTAATCTCTATGGAAAATATCAAATAAATGATAAGTTATATATGGGAATGAGGTCATAAAATGTTAACGCTAAATGCAAAATGTCAGAATATGACCAAAATGAATATTAAAATTATTCTTAAGCTTGTTTAAAATATTATACACTAAAGTAGGTACTGTAAGTATATTAGCCATTACCAATTTTTTTTTTTTTTTTTTTTTTTTTTTTTTTTTTTTTTTTTTGCAGTGTTGAGTAATGCAGGCAAAGCATTTTATCAATGTTTTTATTTTATTTTATTTCCTGACTGTCTTGAATTCTGCTACTTTACTGTATTTTTAAAGGGAAAAATGAGAATGAAGAGATGTAGGCCTCGGAAGATTTGATTTAGAGGTGGTAATAGCTATTTGAACCTGAAATGCTACTTAAAGTATACAAGCATGGTCAGCGTGTTGTGGTTGTTATCAGAGCGGTGTGTGACAACTATTTGACAGTTCATTAGTCAAGAACTATAGCACAATCATTCCTTGATCAAACTCACCTACCTGTGATATTCTAATGATCTGGAAGACATTGATTAGAATGCTCAGGTATGTTTGATTAGATTTAGAGCTCTCTTTGCATCTCTTTGATTTGAGATTTGAGGATCCCTGATTTAAAGTCATAGTTCACCCCCCAAAAATTTAAATTATTTCATTTATAACTCACCCTTGTGTCCTCCATTCATCTTTGGAACACAAGTTAAGATATTTTTGATAAAAAAGATACCAAGATCAAGATAGCTTTAATAATTATGATTTCATGCCAAAACATGGAATTTAATTTCACTCAAGAATATGCTTTTAAAAGCTATGTTATAATTTAGAAGCAGTTTTAGCTCTGCTGTTTACTTGGGGTTCTGAAATCCTGCTGCAGAGCAGGATTAGCAATGATTCTGTGGTATATTGGTATGAAACATATGCAAAAATATGCATGTAAAAAAAAAAATGAAATAGCCTGATATATAAAAGGCTACTTTATTTTGTTGGTGCGCTTGAATGTATTAAATACAAATAAATATCTACTGTATTATTTATTTCCTGCTATCACAAAGAAGCCTAAAAAAGCTTTTTTATAAAAAAAAATGTGTATTCAACTGGTCCAATATCCAAAAAGGCACTGGCATATAGATTATTGTGTGGGTCTATGTAGAGGACAGGTCAAAGTACACTGACAGAACTATTCTTAAAATCTTACTACAGTATTCTTTTCACACTTCACTATGTCACAGTGAAGAAACTGTCCTGGGAAAAGGGCCACTATCACTTTATTTAACCTCCATTGCAGTACCAAAGAACATTGAGAATGCTGGAGCTGGAACACTGTGCAGAGAGCTATTTTGTCACTGTTAAATAAAAGACGTGTTTCTAGAGCAATTATACAAATTCTTCTAAAAGGTTTAAATAGGCTTTCTCTTTTGAAAAAACATCTGAGTCTGTGAAAATACAAGTAATCTATCTATAGTATTGCTTTGTGCAGTAAAAATAAGTAATCTCTGAATCATAAGAAAATATGCACAGATCATCCACGGTTCAAATCTTTCTAAACAGATACATCGGGTTTTTATGTGAGAAGACAACAGGGGATTTGATTATTTCATATGAGGTAGTGTTATTATGGATTATGGACTTGATTCTGGCTGAAAGCAACAGTTTAAAGTTAAAACAACTTAATGTTAATAGATGGACAGCTATTTTATGGATTATGTATTATGTTTTTATTAGCTGTTTGAACCCTCATTTAGCCCATTCACTTTAGAGGATTCAATGGTGAGCAAACAATGTACTTTCATGCTTAATTTCTCCAAATCTGTTCCAATGAAGAAACAAACTCATCAGTTTTTTCTCCCCTGTTGCTCAAAAAGTTGCCTCGTGTATCATCACCTTAAATATAATGACACCATGTCACCTTCAGCTATGGTGGCTACGGTCTTTTCTCTTGTCAGGGTTAACCAAAAATATTTTCTATCTTTAGGTTTGTCCTGCTTTTACATAGAAAGCAGCTAAACAGTATGTCCTGTCCACATTTATTGAAGACAAATAATTTTATTCCACATCTCTAGTGGCCTGCATTCATTCTGTCAGTGCAACGCACCAGATCACATTAATGTAGTGCTGGAGTTGTGCTGAAAAAAGGACTCTGTGTTATATAACTGTCTGTAGGAAGGGTGGGGGGATGGAAAAGCAGCCAAAAGCCAAAAATTCCTCCCTGGATGAGTGTGTCTGAAACATCACATTATGTCTCATGCCCCCCCACAACATCTAACAGCAAGTAATGAGATGGAGGCTTAACAAAATATGCACAAAAGCCTGATGTTTTACATCAGTTTAGTCTGACACGACAACAAAATCCCCTATTTTAATGCCTTGTTGGCCTTTTGCTAACATTTGTCCTCACATTTGATTTTTGTATTGCTGTAGCACACCAACAGTGAATTCATAATCTATTTTAATTGAAATACAAATCATAGTCTTCTCAACACTGACCCATCAAATTTGCTTGTGTCCATTGAAAACTGATTTCCATTAACAATTTAAAGGGACTGTGAGAGGGACTTGGTTTATTCACATTTAGCCCATGTGATAGTAAAAAAAGCCACTTGCCATTTAATTCAGACAAAAAGTCATAGCAAATATATTACATATCAGTTACAAAGAGGCTCCAGAATATAAATAAATCATCTTTTTACATTATTAACATTGATATGTGGATTGCATAAATGTGGATATGGATCTTCTGATATGCAACATTGGAACAGGTCTGAGATTTCACCTCTGAATGAAGGAAAATATTACATGCTACAGTGGCTCCAAAAAGTCAGGACACAGAAAAATAAAAAAATCAGGATACAGAAATAAAAATGAACACTATTGCATTAGATATCAAAATATGAAGTGGCATTCGTTTAAAATGTAATTGACTTACAAATCTTTTAATATATACACAAATATAAAAGATTTATTAGGGAAAAACAATTTTGACATGATAAAGTTTTGAACAAATTAATAGATGCTAAATGATAGAACAGTTGTCAATGTTTTATGTAATGTGTGTGTGTGTGTGTGTGTGTTATTTTTTTATTTCAATTAAATTGGCATTTTCTGAATATGGTTGCTTGTTACAGCAGCACTTTTTGTGAAATATGTTGTTTAGTAAACCGAATTATAAATGGCTTTATTTTGAAGCAGACAAATACAAGATACGTTTGAACACTCCCAGGTCTCTTCTTTACTTTTTGGGGCCACTGTATGCTATGACAAGCAGGCAGAGCAGGTGAAAACAAGTGAGCAAAACACTTCAAATCACGCAGTAGGGCTCCATGGGTGTTTGTGTAGTCAGGCAACATGGCAAACAGGCTCTGAACCTCATCCTCAGCTCCTTATTGAATATGAAACATATGATGGGATTGGCCCCCGCCTGGGCGAACGTCAGCCACACGGCCGCGGTCAGGTACACCTGAGGAAGAGTGTTTCCCTTCACAAACACCCGGATGTAGCACGAGACGATGTATGGTGCCCAGAACAGCAAAAACGCCAGCGTGATCATGTAATACATCTTCCCTATCCGTTTCTCCATCTTGAACTCGTCCAGCACGAGCAGCCTCCGGCTGGCGTTGTGTGACGCCTGTCTGATGCCCACTAACGTCGGCGGCGTCGGACCGCGTCCAAACCCCGCGATCCAGTTGGCAGCGGCCTGGCCCGTCGCGCCCGGTCCGTGGAAGGTCCAGTTTTGGCTGATAGCCGGAACCAGCTGCGCGGGCTTCATTTTGCGGTGGTCGTAAACAAAGCACAGCATTTTGACATACACGACATGCGTCGTGGCCACAATCACGACCAGCATGAGCATGAAGCCTAGCGTGTCGTTGGCTTTCACGTATCTGTGCTCGAATATGCATTGCTCTTCCTCGCGGATAAATTTGTAGGTCCCGACGTCGAAGACCGGGGGAAACGCCATGGCGACCGAGAGCGTCCACACCATACATATGACCGCGACGCATGTCCAAAGCGTCATGCGTTTGGAGTAGAACCGGTGGTGCGCGATGGCCATGTAGCGCGTTACGCTGACGCAGAAAAGGAGGAAGGCAATATGGAAGCAGAACAAGACGGCCATGAACGCGATGATCTTGCAGCTGATGATGCCGTAGCTCCATACGGAGCCGCTGTTGATGGAGATCATCACGAACGGGAAGCACACGGCCGAGCGGATGATGTCTGCCAAGCACAGGTCGAGAAGAAAGTAATACGGAGCCTTGTGGAGAGAGCTGTCTTTCAGCACCAGCACCGAGAGCACAGTATTTCCGAGCAGGCTGATGCAGGTGATGAGACCCAAAGACGCCAGTTTGACCGCAGACGCAGTGATGGCATAATTCTGGAGCGAGGGGTTGCTTTCCCCTGGATCACTTGTGTTCGCCATCTGTGCAAGCGCAACCCAGCCTGGGCTTTGTAATCCGACATTAAGCAGTCCTGGTCCCCCAGTTTGATGTACAAAATATCAGCCTTTAATAATTAGTTGAGTCTTTTATATAACAATACCTCGAGCCTTTTTGAGATCCAAGACATCGTGATCGCGCGTCGTTTTGACCATAACGGCTTCGTACGGTTGGTTCTTCATGCTTCAAACCAGATGCTGGGTAATCCATTATTTGTCGAAGAAGAACGACGTGTATTACACACTAATAAACACGTATCTGTCTCCATTGATCCGATCGCGTATAGGCCGAAAACAACCCAAGACGCTTAATCTAAACATATATATTTTTTATAAATACCAGCCTATATAGGAACGCATCCAGTCAGTCTTTTGAGGAGAACGCGTCGGAGCACGTAGCCGTCTTGTCTAGTGCATTCTTGTTTTGGGGGGGTGAAGGGGGAGTATAATGGGAACCTCCGGTGACAGCAACGGTGGGTCCGTCTAAAGGAAAGCGGTGCGATTCTGACACCGAGTCTGCACTGGAAACGAACGATGACGCCTCGCGACGCGTCGCGACGCGGCTTGAGGCTGTCTACACTGAAGCTGCCCGTCATCTTAAAACGTTTGCTAACGCAGACCAATCAGCTGTAAACGCGATGACTTTAGCAACGCTTAATGGGTGAATATCTATATCTACAACTGCATATGTATATGAATAAGCTAAATGTAGCTCATAAAAAAAGCCATTTGAGAGGGTTTGTGGTTTTAATATTTCGACCGCCATATATATATATATATATATATATATATATATATATATATATGGAGACTTAAATTACACGTGGTAGCTTAGAGCTTTTCTCAGAACTAACTTCACTTTTAAAATTACGTTTAACAAACTGGTTCCAAAATAAAATTTTAGTGGATGTACACCTATTAGTGTATTTACATCGACATTTACTACATAGTCCGTGGTGGCCGTCCATGAGTTCCGCTCTGGTGTGTCATTTAAGGTAAGCGAAGCGCTGTCCGTGGTGCTGAAGTGACTAATCATGACTGATAGCAGACTGATGTCAATCAATGTTGATCTGATAAAATCACCCAGCCTGAGAAACAGCATTGAAAGAAAGTAACACGGTTATATGAGGCTTTGTATTGTAACACATATCAATTGCAGTGCGCGTGCCTGAATCAATGGTACTTTCATTTCCTGTCGATAAGCAGCACCAGTCAATTTTGTGATGAATAGCGTCCTCTAGTGTTCAGTTATGGTCATGTAATTAAGCAAAATACCAACTACTTGTGTATTTGCTGATAGTGTACAAACACTGTAGTGGCATAAAGGCATATTAGATTAACTATATCTAATGCATAGCAATCCTGTTACTATAAAGTGACACAAAATATTAAATCATTGACAATAAAGATATGCATTTAATGAGAATGAAAATATTTAGACACTTTCTGTATTTAGACACTTCATACTGTAATGCATGTAAAAGTAGGCTAAATGAAAGATACATTCTGGGGTAATCAGACATGAAAAAAGGGGGAAATAACCTTGGATTCAAACAAAACATAAATCCTGGCCTTGGAAGAGTAAAGGCAAAAAAAAACAACAACAACAACAAAAAAACATAAATAAATAAATAAATACAAAAACACACACCAATGACCAGATGACCAAGGAAAGATAATTATATGATCAATACAAAAGTGAAACATAACTATTTAAATTCTGTATGCAAGCAGTTGAACGAGAGCCCCTTATTCCTGACCAAAATGGTAAATGGAGTGACATAAATGTGAAAGGCCAAGTTTTTCTTTGAATAGCTGGTCCTTCAACACAGGTTTGGACTCTTATGAAGCAATTCAACAGGTATCTCACAAGAAATTCTTAATAAACGATGGTTAAACTTGTTTTGTCTGTGTGCTTATTTGAAACAGTTTAAAACCATTATAAAGTATATAGATTGTGTAGCACTACATTTAGCAGAATAAATCAAACAGTTGGTGGTTCCATTCAGTGGAATGTTAATTATGAATTAAATGTGCAGTGCATTTTTATGTTATGCATTCATTTAAATTCACCATTCTTTAAAAAAATCTAACAAAACAAATACATAAACAAATGTTGGGAAGTTAGATCTGAGAAAATCTTGCTCGCAGATGCCTCTTGGTTTAAAGTGTTATCTAATGCAATAAAAAGATATTCATACAATAATTGTGTCTAAAGTGTGCTTTTAGGCCACTGTGATAACAGATTTATAATGTGCTTTATTTTTATTAATGTGTTTATTAATTACAAATATTGAATTAATTTATATTGCAGCAACGATAACCTAATACACTATGCTTTCTGATTCACATAACTTTTTATGTAGTATGTATGTATGCATTTTGCATTGAATTAAAACTTTGTAATTTCTGTGTTTTAATTTAGGTCAAATTAGTTCACTGTAAACTCTTTGCATTAGCACTTATATTTTGTTTGAGATTTGAAAGACTCCCAAGAACATTGTAATAGCTCAAAAACATACATAAGGTACATTTTCAGTGGATTCTTTATGGCATTTCCTAGTCTTTGTAAAACGTATTATAAATAAATAAATAACTTTATAAAATGACTGAATGATTGCATATTATAAAAGTTGCATAAACCATGAAAAAATGCTGAAAAGTTTTGACCAGAAATAGCTTATATGCTATCTACCTATTTAGATTAGTTCAAAGCAACATTATAGATAGATAGATAGATAGATAGATAGATAGATAGATAGATAGATAGATAGATAGATAGATAGATAGATAGATAGATAGATAGATAGATAGATAGATAGTCACTGCTGCTTTCACAGGTTTGCTTTTTGTATTGATATTTGGCTCCACCTGGTGGTTAATGTCGGAAAGAGCGTAACAGCTATTTAAGGTAGTTCACATAAATATCATATGTATATTTACTCACTCAAAAATAAATAAATAAGCAGGTAGATGACTGGCTACAGTATAACTACACACTTTCCCTTACATATGCATATACATCATAAACTAAAATGTTGGTTGTTTCTGGTGTTCTCTTCAGTGTTACATGATAATTATCATATTGAGGTATGGTATTAAATAACTATTCTTTTAAATGGCAAAATGTTTATAAGTTAATACTTTCCATTAATTTTTTTAGAGTAGATTAGGTGTATTGTTGGTTCTGTTTGTTGTTATATTGCGTTGTAATTAGTATGCTAACAGGGATGCCCTTTTGTACACTGCATTCTTATTAGGTATAGATAATTTAAAAAGTCATCTTATTTTTTTAAAGGTCAGTAGTGAAAATATATGAAATTGTTCCACCTGTGTCATAACAGAATGAGATAAAGAGCTCTTAGTTTTTTATACAATAGGCAAATATCAGCTATTGTTCCTTTGTGTCTCAATTGTGATTTGAGCTGCAGGGACGGATATCGCTTACCAGCCTTAAAAAGAACAGAGTTGTCTCGTTTCATTTGCTTAATTACCTAATTAACACAACTCTAATTACTCCCTTTTTGAGCATGAGTGCATATTGAGAAGATGTTACATAACGAATAGTAATCCTCAATTAATTTTTTTGAGTGCCACTTTATCACAACAAGACCAAATCCATAGAGCATCAGTCAAGCCACATCTACGTGATGTTAACACAATCCACATTTTATTTGAGAAACAAACCACGTCATTCTTGTGCAAATGGCTCAGATTTTCCTGGAGAAGGAATTTGTATTAAAGTTCTTCAGCCAATTACTGAAGAATGTAAGAAAATTTTTACATTGGGGAGGTTTTGACCTCAAAGGAAATATTATATAATCTAATATTATCATCTAAAAAAGACCAAATTCACAAAGAAAATGTCTGAATATGAAAATGTTTAAAACCTGACATTAAAATGACACAGATGATAAAAGTGTTATACAGTATAGTATCACAATAAATATTTAATGTAAATTATTAATGACAGACTGTACTTATATACAGGTCATAATTTTTTTTATAAACAAAATACTGATGTTATTGACCAAAATTACCAAAATTGTTTGGATTATTATAAAAAATGTGTGTGTTATACAGTACACACAGTTTGACCTCTTTTAAAATATTTATTATCTTTTTTAAGGTTTTAAATGTTGCTTTTACGTAGTTCAGTAGATGTCCATCTCTTTGTTAAAAGTATTCTTGGTTAACGGCAGTGGACACAAAGTAGAAAAATAAGTCAAAATTGGAGTATATCTCCATGAAGGGTGTGTCTGTGATTGATGTATCCGTCTCATGCCTGCAGGCATGTAGTTTTTCCGGATAAGAATATAGGCCAGTGACGCCCCTTGACATTAGATTTCATACTGTTAGCAATATATCCAGGGACAAAAGCATTGCAATGCCCCTCCTTGTGCCCTGCAAATGTCAAAACAGTGTTTATGGAGGTACAAGGATGTTTTTTTTTTTTTTTTTTTTTTTTGAAGATCTCTAAGATGATCAAAAATGTTATTGCAACAATTAATTAAACAAATAAAGATTCTATAACATATCTGAGAATGACTAGTGTAAATTCAGCAGGGCCAGCTTGGCTGCACATATGTGCATATTTTGTTATTTTAAGTCTATGTTAACATTACTGTATTCTAGTTGGCATGTCAGGTGGTTGAAGTGTTTTATGCATTTATTTGGTCTGGTCTATAATGCACTGGATGATTAAATTTTTTTTTACCTTTTTTATTCTTTTATACAAATATTTTGATAATTAAAATATTTTTAAACTTGTAATAAGCTTAAATAAACTGTTGTTACTTTCACTATAACTATTAATAATTGCTGTTAATAATGTTAATCGTCTGGTTGACTACGTCTTGTATGCATTTTTCTGAAAAATCCTGTCATATGTACACAAACTGACAGTCACCACTTAGAAGCATCTACTAAACATTGTAGAAACGTAATTTTCTGTAAAGTTGTTTTGTAATGATTTGTATCGTAAAAAGCGCTATGCAAATGAACTTGAATTGAACTTAACTGAATTTTATTTGTTTATCTTTAGCAACAATTTTTAGTCGACTTTTTTTAATGCGTAGAATTTATTTCATGACTTTTTTTTTTAATCAGCTCCACATGTCTGCAGGAGACACAATAGTCCAGAGGGTGGCGCTCTATATCCGTGAAACACATCTACTTGGGCCCATAAAGATGCACCGTCTTTTACTGTTACTTCGGTGTATTGTCCCTTCCTCCAAAATCTGAGATTAATACTTTTCACACCCAGCAGTAATCATCTTATTGACCCGAACAAAAATTATGCTCTTTTTTTTCTTTTCTTTTCTTATTATTGTTTAGTCTTTTTTATAATCTAATTATATTTGCAGTTAGAGTTAGAGTACAGTACAGTTCACTACATACAGATTTAACTGAAAATTACCTTTTGGCTTTTGGGATTCTTCTTGAAATATATTGTGACTAGCTGATATGACATATTTTTGGGAAGCTGGTTGGAACATGCTGTTTTAAACAGCATTCTTAAAAATATAATTGCTGCTTTTATGACCTATTTTTTAACTGAGACATTTATCACATCATTTAATTTAATGAGAAACAGCTCATTTAGATCTATCTATCTATCTATCTATCTATCTATCTATCTATCTATCTATCTATCTATCTATCTATCTATCTATCTATCTATCTATCTATCTATCTATCTATCTGTTTGTCTCTCTGCCTATGAGAAATGTTTTTAAATATATATATTTATATTTATAAACATACACACAAACAAACACACACACACACACACACACACACACACACACACCCAGGTATGTGTGGTTTATAGGGACTCTCCATAGGCGTAATGGGTTTTATTCTGTACAAACTGTATTTTCTATTGCCCTACCCCAACCCTACACCTAAACCTAACCCTCACAGGAAACTTTGTGCATTTTTTGATTTTCAAAATAACTAATTCTGTATGATTTATAAGCGTTTTGAATTACGGGGACACTAATATGTATATATATATATATATATATATATATATATATATATATATATATATATATGTATATATATATATATATATATATATATATATATATGTATATATATATATATATATATATATATATATATATATATATATATATATATATATATATATATATATATATATGTGTATATATATATATATATATATATATATATATATATATATATATATGAACAAAATATTTTTTTAAATATATACATGCATGTGTGTGTATTTTTATATACATAATAAATACACTCATATATTCTGTAAACAAAAACGTTTATTTTGGATGCAATTAATTGTGAATAATCACGATTAATCGTTTGACAGCACTAGTTTCTAGCAACAGTAATTAAGTACACTACTAGTTCAATTACTTTTTCTTTACGCCCCACAGAAGTTGTAACTGTGTATCTTCCACATAAAATTCTTCTAGACTGTTGCTAACAACATATTTATGCCTCATCATTTGAGCAAAATCCACATTGGTTCCCAGTGAGTAGTTATTACAAACACTCAATAGTGATCAATAGTGACATTCAAGTCATCAATTGTCATGCTTGTAGCTTGAAGCTAATTGTAATTTCTCCGTTACCCGTATATGATTATTTTTCATTATGTATTTTATCAAATCACATAAGTTTGTCAGAAACTATTTAATTTTCCAAAAAGATTTTTTAATTATAGTAATATAATGTACTAGATGATGATGAGAGGGATGTGGGTGGGATGTAATGCTAGAGTAAAGTAAAGCCGCATTTACACAATAATCAGATCATCTTTTTTTCCTGACAAAATCAATATAATGCAATATTTCTATCTGCTGAATGTAAGCTTTTCCATATTCCAAGCTTGCCTGCTGCACTGGGGACATCACATGCATGTGCGAGTTGTGAAAATTATGAAAATAAATCTAGAAATGATTTGATTGTTGGATTTTAAATCAGCAGTCTTGAGCCATCAAAAGTAGCTAAGTAACTTACTGTGGGCTAATATAATTACTGAAATCTCATTAGCAATTAGTTACACAACTAGTTACTGTAAAAAATAATATTATTATAGTAACTAAGTTACTAGTAACTAATTACTGCCCAACACTGACACACACACACACACACACACAAGCACACATTACCATATACTATAGGCTACATAATACAAGATTTTACATTTAATGTAAAATCTTGATATTTATTTATGTCAACTACACTTATTTATTTGGCCAGAGAAAGTTAAGTGAATATGGAAGTACACTATAATATTAAGTGAGTTTAGTTAAGACTAAATCTAGTTATAGATAGAGTTATAGATAGGCAGTGAGTGGTTACTGGACTCTCGACTTCTATCAGAATTTTCACTCTAACTGCACTTCCTTTCTTATGGGATGTTCTTTTCCTTAACTGTCACTGCCACCTTGTCTTGCTACATTGGACATTTTTTGGAAAAAATAAATAAATAAATTCTGTACTAAGCCTTCATTAGTTGCAATTACCATACTAGCAAAGAAATTATTCATAATTACGTCGTCTGGCAAAAAGAGAATCTCCTATCTCTAAGCCAACTTATGTATCTGTGACTTTTTGACACTTTTGTTTTGCAGCGCAAAGATCTGCATGAATGTTGTTTACCCAGCAGGTGGATGTGACGTCACGGGCGTAGAACACTAAAAAATAACAACATCCAAATCCGCGATTCTCTCTCTTTTTTTGTGTGCAAGGGGCAATAAAGTGAAATTTCATCCGAAGCAGCTCCGTGGAGAAAGGCGGCGTAAACCGGGCTCGAAACGGCGGCGTTGCTGCTCCCAGTACAGTGTTTGCAGCTGAAGTTAGTACCGGTGGCGGAGTGATATATTTGTTGGTTATTTACAGTACGTTTTATAGCACGCGTTCGTGGTATACAAGATCGCGTGAAGAGTTGAATTTGTTATCGCTCACAAATTTCCGCGTTTATCTCGTCTCTGTCAAACCCCGGTAAGTTCATTCTCTTCCAGCATTCTGTAACATTTTAGGGCATATGGACAGTTTTTCTTTGTTATCTAAGGTTAATTGTTGCCTTGTTGTTTTTAACGGCGTAATAAGCATATTAACAAACAGTATTATTGCTCGCGCGTCTAATAACTGCTGTCTGGGGGATTAATTCTATTTTCAGTCTTCAAGTACTTTTTCATAAGTTAGCTCTGTGGCTAGCAAGTTGTTACACTGTTCATGTTTGTTTGTGGAAACAACATTGTATCGCTACATGTGTGTGACAGTTCTAGTGTGACGTGATGCGTAAAAACGATGTATTGAAATCTCTGTGCGTTCGATATCGATGGCGTAAAAGTTTGCGAGCCGAGATTTCTTTCGGTGATACAGTATTGTATAGGGGACTTTTCCCCACGTGTTCCCTCAACCACAAAAAACTTCTACTGGTGCATCTCTTCACAATTAACGTGTACGAAAACCCTTTCCGAATATCGCAACAATTTTTCAGTGCATTTAAAAAAAAAGTTCAGTGCAGTCTATCATCCGGTTGGGCTATGGAGTTGAGAACAGAAGCTTTCAGAATTAAGCTTTACTTCAGCAAGAACAGGCTGTGTTTCAAAACCTAGTGAGCTGCCTAACTAGACAGCATTTTTGAGCATCATGTGAATATCGAACGTTCGAACGCGCCTGTCAATTCTATAAATGCTGTCACATCTGAGGGTTTGAGACACAGCCCAAGTGTAGTTCGAGTGAAATTGCTTTTTCAACATGATTATGTTGTAACAAGTGTCAAGAGTTAAATTGACCTTAACTGCTTGTACTTTCGGAGTTTGGTACACGTAACAAGTGGACACATACATTTACTACAAATACAATAATAAAAGTCGAGAAAAGTTAGCTTACAAAAAGTGGAAAAAAAGGAACTCTTAAACTGCATGCAGTTCTTGTGCACTTAATCAGAATAAAAGTAGCACTGTTCTTTTTCTCTTAAAATGTCAGTTGAAGTTTTACAGTATACATTTATAATAGTTTATTTATAAAATAATAGATTATAGTCCTCTTAACAATGCCATGTTTGGTCCCACTATTGTTCATCTCTCTTTTGAAATATATATTTGGTTGTTTTTTAACATTTACAAATTAAACAGAAACAATATACCATATATAGAATATACATCATTCTTTTTTAGATACATTACAATGTTGTACTTCATGTCCTTTATATTTAATCTAAATTTGTATACACACACAAAATGGATCCGTGTTTTTTTTTTTTTTTTTTGGAAAATGGCTAGGTACAAGAAATGTTGCTTTTTCCGTGTGTGTGTGTGTGTGAGTGTTTATTAGTATTATGGGTGTAATAAAAAGAGTACAAGCTGAAATTACTAATCAATAATTGTAATATTTAC
>NC_068401.1:389683-410733 GCF_023724105.1 Carassius gibelio
CTGTAGGTTTGAGTTGAAAGCAGGGCCACTAGCTATCCCTCTGAGATGTGAGTCCAATGCTTAAGCTTCATCTCCCCCGAGGCACAGAAAAGCTTCAGGGGAAAGACAGAGGAAGAAAAGACTCAGACTTAAAATGAGATATAGGAAGCGGCAGAGGAAAAGAATATCTATGTTTTTTTGCACAGTAGTTGGCACTTGATATAATAGTTCATCATAAAAATTGCATCTCCTTTATCTACTGTAGTAATAAAAAATTAAATAAAGCCGCAGCTTGTTCCATATTTATGTGCGCTTCAATAGAAATCATATGTAGATGTGGACGATGGCGACAGATCACTTCAAATGGATGTTAAATTCCTCTGGAGCTCGATTCTGTCTTTGGTTCCCAATACATCAGATTCATCCTTGAAAATCAGTGTGTGTATTCACTTCCAATTATTAAGGCCCAGGACTCTGAAAATGAGAGAGAATGGTTGGAAAATGAGTAGCGGCCAAACAACCACCTGAAGAAACAGCAGCTATTGATCGAAATGTCACCTAACAGTGTGTTGAGGGCTTTTTATTTAAAGCCTTAAGGGACATGTTTATTACAGTTCCCAGCAGAGAATAATATTCAAGAGTGTTAAAATGTTTTCAAGGTCTAAACGTTAAGATAGGAACATTGGCATTCTTTTTAGACTGGCGTCTGAATGGAACCTGAAAGGTCATTACCTCTGCGACGAACACAGTCATGCATATTCACATGATTTATTTGCATATTCAGTCTTAAGAGGTAACAAACATATTTAATTTCTCAGAGGAATTTGGCGTTCGTAATAGCACAAATGGAAGTGCTTTTAACATGAAATATCTAACATATTGTAATCTATGTTTCACACTTTATTTATCTAACACACATACTTAGTATACACTTAAATTTTGCACACAATATATATGTACATACATAACTTCATTTTGTAATATACTTGCCTACAATTGTCATTTGTATATTGTTATTCACTATCTACTTATTTGTATTTTTTATTCTTTTATTATGTGTTTTATGTTCTGTCGCTGTCATTCTGTTGTACTGCAGAGCTTCTGTCACGAAATCAAATTCCTCGTATGTGTACATACCTGGCAATAAAGCTCATTCTGATTCTGATTCTGATTTATTTAGTTTATTGCATGGGCTTTATGATTTGTCCGAATGCAAAGTGCGAGTGTAACGATAAAAACTCCATACTCATCGGGAAGAAGGAGGCGGGAACCGGCGCACAATCAAAATGAACTTTACTAATTCAAAAATAAACACAAAACAGCGCACCAGCCCCTCACGGACGACTGGTGCGCATAAATAAAAAGCAAACACATAAAATAATGTCCCAGGCCTGGTCCTCTCTCGTCCTTCACGGTCGTCGCTCCAGTTTTATATCCTTCCATCTCCTACGTGGGACTCGATACTGGCGGTGGGGCGCAGGTGCAGGTGCAGCTCATCTTCAATCACTACACCTGGCCTCACTCCTCGTTCCCACGCCTCTCGGCCCCGCCCCACTCGCCACAGCGAGAAACATTTAAATATCCTTACATTAATATACTATCTTGTGCTCTGTGACACCGTGTCCATCTCCCAATATCTCATTTATTGTCTGTGACAATTTCATTTTCTTAAAATGCCACACATACAATAACAATGTCAGGCAGGTTATTTGCACATCTGTGTCAGGATCGCCTCAGCCAACAAAGCAAATAGCATTTTTATGTTATTCAGCTGGCCTTTACACCATCCACCTTAGTAAATAAAAACTGTTTTACACAACCAAAAAAAAGGGGAATTCTAAAATATATATTATAATCAGTATATATTGTTGCATAACTATATAATAGTTGAAGTTGAGATCTTATAATGTTCAGGACTCCCTCCTCAAGGTACCCATTTTCCCATCTTGGTCCCATCCTGCTTCTTGTGCTTTCCTTTGTTTGGCCACTGCTGAATTACAAACCGTGGAAACTCTAGAAAATGAATAAACACCTACGCAGAAGCCACAACAGTGATTCCAGTGGGAGGCTTTTTGGCTGTGAAACTCAATCACTAAATGCACTTATAGAGCGTCATCGTGCTGCATGGGCCACTCTGACGTACAGGGACATGGCAACCATTGTAACCTTTCCACAGTGGTGTTGAGAATTTTGGGGGGAAATAAATATTATGCTGCATTTTAAGAGTGACAAAAAAATTATAGCCAGCCACATAAACAACAGATTAAAGACCAAGCAGGAGTCTCTTCCAACAGGTTGGACTTGAATTTGCTCAAACAATCGCAAACAGTAAGGGATAATCCTGGTAACTCTTTACAATAAGTTTAAATTAAACTAACTATGAACCAGTCCTACTACAGCATTTATTAATCCTAGTTATGTCATGACTCTCAGAGGGATTGGTATGGTAATGCACTGGACAATGTTAATGTATTTGGTGTTGGCGGAATAGATCTGCTACGCTTCTGCTTCATTAATGCATATGTAAATTGAATTAGATATTAATAAAAAATTATCAACATGTACTGTAACTATAATTAAGTTGTATTATCTATTAAACAATATAATATTACAGATATACATTAGGATATTTTATCTATGCCTTTTGGTCCTTATTGAAATTTGAATAAATAAAAAAGTCTTTATGTTTTATTTCAGTTAATTATTAATTAAGATGCTTTACTTGTTTAGTATTTATTAATAATTACATTGGCATTTATATTCATTATTTTAATAGTTATTATTATAATTATACTTTATCACGATGCAGCACACTTTTCAACTTGTAATTGATTTTGCACGCCTTATTTATCCCTGTAATTATCTCTAATGGCATACATAATTAGTGTACATAAATAAATGCAAAACCATTATAAGCTAACTACCTAACCAGCTTTACTTGTAATGGACAGGAAATACTGTGAATAATTTACCTGCAATTAAATCAAGCCATTATTATTCAAGTTCACGCTGTGATGGTGGATTAGCAAATAGAGCTTAATAATTGTTTTGCACAGGATGTGCCAAAACCATTGTCAACCAGGAATACACTCTCTCTCGTTATCGCTTGTTGTTTGTGGCACCAGAATGCTGGGCTGCTCGATAATTCTGGTGGCTAGCACATTTTATATGGAATTGATTGTTGTCTTAATAGAGGTCTTCATTTGTGTTTTGGTTATTCTGAACACGATAAAGTTAATAAACTTTAATACAAGAAAATGTCTAGATTTCTGTGAAAAGAGCTTGTACATGCAGGTACTGATCTTGTCCTCTCAGTGCTTTATCCTCCTTATCCATACACCACCACTCCAGTACTCCAGCACAACATTTACACAATAAATTAAAGGCCTAGGAGAAAATTGCAGATAGACAGGGTCAATTTCCCCCAACACAGCAGGTCGCTTTAGTTGCACCTAATTCTCCATGTGCGATTTAAAATCCTGTGGATTATAGGTAACAATTATATGAAAGAATATAGGGATTAGTTAGCTGCAGCAGATCATCACCATCACAAAACGCAGTTAATACCCTGCAGAGACAGGCAAAGTTCCTGTCGCTCTGTGCTCGGATCTCCCTACAGAAAAGGTGAAAAGGTTTAAGCAAGCCCTCCGGCTTCACTCTTTTTCTGGTTGACTGTGAGCCTGGCCACACCTGATTGCTCTCAGACCTTGCTTCCTTCAGCTGCGTATTGATCTCATCCTCAGCTTGCTTTTCCTTCCTGCTCATCTGTTACGGATTGCAATCATTTCCCAGGGAGAGACAATGGCTCATTGCAATTTTCTTTTTTTGCCAAACTGTGTTGATTTTGATTGATTATGGTAGTCCTGCTGGATATCTAACTTTAGAAATGCTGTGGTATCTTTGAGTAGGATTGGCTCAACACCAACTGAATGGATGTGATAGCTTGGCATATAATGGGAACATTTGTATCACTTTAAAAGGATAGTTCACCCAAATATGTACATGTTGACACTGTTTACTCCCCCCTCAGATTATAAGAAGATTGCATATTCATTATATATAATAATTCAATTTTAATTGTATAAACAGGCTTTCATGTAAATTGTATTACGTTGTAAACAGAAACTTTGGTTTCTGACCTGCTGTTGGTTTCGTACTAATTCAGAATTTAGATTTTTTTTTTTTTTTTTTTTGGTACCACTATACCGTGAAACCCTACCTGTGGGAGAGATATTGAAATCCCAGCAGTTCATCTGTCTACTGCCATTACAAAACTGGCAGCGATTCTGTGTTCTGAATTCAAACTTATCAAGACCTGTCAAATCTTTTTGTATCAGTGAGTGATGTTTACATTCTCAGTATATATTTTGATAACACATACAGTACACTGAGGTGCATATACATCTAAATGAAATTTTCACTTGATTTGGTTACAATGACAAAGTCGGGGTGAGCTCATTTTATGATGAAACTTGGCTGTCACTTGTCATTCACTCCTGGCCTCAGAATGAATGTCACATTTTGCACTACAGCTCATGTGCTTGATGTACTAATACTTAGAAAATAAACATTTTTATAGTTTGGTTTAAATGTGCAGCTACAGTTGCTCTGAGTATTGATCAACTCTATGTTTGTGCATCAATCTGAGACAAATTTTCTGTGAAAGGCTATCAATAACAGGGAGTTCATGCAGAGGGTATTCACAAGGGTTCAAGTTTGGTTGGTTAGCGTGACCCAGTTTGCCCCTGCTGGTAGATGTTGTTCCTGCAGCATCTAGACCCAAAAAGCTTTTTATTTCTTCTGTTAATAGCAATTTTATTTATTAATTTTATTTATTGTTATTATTATTATTGTTGTTGTTTTTGTTGTCTGCAAACAATATATAAATTGCAAATGTTTCATTATATTATAGTACAATGAAAAAATTTTTAGACCTAAATTTAAGATTTGTGTATTTGAAATATATGAAATCTACACTCATTTTGATTTCACAGTGTTTATAATATATACAATCTGTTTATGAATTTAATAAGTAATAATTTTCATAATAATTTTTAAATGATTCATATTTGTCGATCATACATAAAGCGGGTAAGAAACAGATAAGTCTATTTGCATATTTAATCATATTTATAATATAGTTATAAAAATTGCTTAGAATATGCATAATTCTGTTCACTTTGAAGACAATTTAATTTATTCCGTTCAAAAGTATGAACATACAGCCAAAATATAGCCAGCTGTGGAACATGAAATATTTACTTAGAAATTATACAAAATATATAGAATTTAAACTACTTGGACATATCGATGTGATTATTGATATATAAACCATTGTATTATGTATTTAAAACACAAATATCCAATTCAGGATTTTTTTTTTTTTTTTTTTTTTTTTGAGTGTACACCATCTGGATCACAAAAGCAAATATATATATATTTAGCATTTTTAATGAACCTAAATCAGCATAAATCGGTTTACTGTAAAAACAATTTCATTTTTTCAATTTACAAAGTATGAACATGGATAAAATTTGACCAGCTGTTGAACAAGCAATATTTAGTCAATAATTACTTCAAAAGGGTGAAATTTTGTATTTATAACAAAAAAAATTCTGCTGTATTTAGCGTCATTAGTAAAGGACATGGCAAAAAAAGCAACAGGCACATTTCAGATATGAAGAGCTTCTCCCTGAGGCTGGAGAGGAGGGTTACTAAGCAGGTATTGAATAAGGAAAGCAGCCATCAGCCAACATCTGCTTGTCAGTTTGAAGTCAGCGGTCACTCCATTCACTGAGCAATTCAAGCTTGGCCTTGGCCAGTGGCTGCCCGAGGGTGTTCAGGCTTATTGGAAGGGTAAAAAATGGCCAGTGTGAGATGATCAAATTATTCCGAGGGTTTCTGTAAAGAGGCGATGCGTGATTATGTGAATGGCAGGGTTGAACAGGAGGCTTGAATAGATTTGCACTGATAATAACAGTGTGGTTTGCTTATGGTGTGATATGATGCTGTAATGGTGCTTCAGAAATATGAATGCTCCTGATAACTGGCCATGATTATCAAAGCGCATTGAGTGCCGCTTGATTTTTGTCCACATGAGAAATCAGCTTTGCTCATCAATCTAATTGTGTAAAGCTGAAATAGCCAACTTCATAGTATTCACTGCAGAAAACGGGTCTCAAGCGCCATCTAATTTGATTTTAATGGCTCTATAGAACATGAGTCAGCTAGCAGCTAGACGCTGAATAGGGCTGATAAATTAGCATTAATCATCCCTGTTCCTTGTGTCCCTAAACCACAGTTGATGGTATAATTGTAATTAATGGAGCTTTAAGATCTACATTAAAATGTGAGATCATTCTACTTATCATGTTGATCTGTTACTTGCCACACAGCTAAAAGCGGTGACAACATGATGCAGCTGATGTGAAAACGGCCCTGCATTAGCTAGGATGATGTGTCGAGCTAATGTCAAGCCCCGCAATGAAACTCAATGATCCCGTGTGAAAGCTGAGGTATGATTGATAGCATCAAACTGAACATCATCCTTCAGCTTCCCCTGTCGGTGGCATACGGTTTACAGAGTCAGACAGGTATGTGCTCTCAGACAAATGACAGGTGTCTTTGTAGTCTGTCAAGGGGAGACGTGCTTGTTCCCATGTACAAAAGCTGTCTTTACACTGATATGTCAAATGGAGAAAATGTGGGGAGTTAGCAATATCTACTCTCTTATTGGGAACAATATGAAGCTATATACGTGACGACAATGTTCAAAAGTATGAGTTTTCATATTGTGCAGGATGTTCAAATTGTTTTGAAATCATGTCAATTTTCTGCAAGTAATTGTATGAGAATTAGGCTTTATTAATCAAAACTCTGTACATGTGAATCAAATTTTATTTAAAAAGGAATAAAAGTTGTTAGGGTTTACTGCTTCTAGTGATAATTTCAACTGGACACTGCAATTATTTGTACATATGTATTTTCGCAATCCTTTAAGATCACTGTATGTCACACTGTGCGACATGAATCTAATAAACTTGGCAACTGCGTGTGTAGACTGTACGATGATAACACCTATTGACTCATTGGCTATGACGCACATTACTGCAGAAGAACAAAGGGTAATAAGCAAGCTAGTGGAATACACAAAGAGCTTGATAAATCACACTTTAGCAGTTGTAGCTTTATGTGTGCTGAAAAAAATTGGACAGCAAAAGAGGAAAAGAGTTCAAAACGTGGATCGTAACAGTAAACACACTGTGCGATGATCATGTTGTATGTATGAAACTGTCAGAAAACGATCACAAGCTATCTTTGGTCACAAGACTGTGACTACTCATTAGGAGCCATGATCACAGAAATTTCCATGATTTTTTCAGGATGCCAATCTTTTGTCTGGGACAGCTGAATATCGTGCAGTATGTTTCTAGCTTTACGGGGGTGCTTTGCTTAGATTAAGTGCACAACACAGAGAAGATCCAATATACTGCCTTTAATATATCCACAGGAAAACAAACAGAACATACAGGAAAAGTTCAAAACAGCGAAGCAAACATATCCAACGATAATAACTGGCAATTCAGTTAACTTAAAAGGGGTATTTATTCAAATGCAAGAGAGTGAATAATAACTTAACTGAGCACAGGTGAACAGAATGACATAAATGTAATCAAAGGAACATGGGAAACTAGGTCAAAGAAACAAAACAAGGCAGGAGAACAGGGAAAAACAAAACTAAAAGTCTATATGTTTTTATAAATTTAACATCCTTTCTGAATAAAAGAAAAAGAAAAAAAAACAGTTTAAAAATGCAGCAAAAACTTTTCAACACTGATAATAAATCAGAATATTAAGATGATTCCTGAAGGATCATGTGACACTGAAGACTGGAATAATGGCTGATGAAAATCAAGCTTTGCATGGAACGAATAAATTATATTAAAGTATTAAATTATATAAAAATAGAAAATTATTTATGTTTTATTATTATGTTTCATTTAATTATTATGTTTTAAATAATATTTCAAAATGGCCTTGATGTGCATAAGAGGCTTCTTTCAAAAAAAGTATAACCTTACTGATCCCAAACTTTTGAAAGGTAGTTAATTTATTTATTTGTTTTTTTATGTTTGTTTTTATTTAGTTTGAACAAACTAGTTCTTTAACATATTTGTCTTTTTGATTTATATATTTATTTATTGTACAGGTTTTTACCTTCTCTTTAGTCCTTTAGTTGTTTTGCCAGATATTCTAATACACTCCGTAAATAGTCCTTTTTAATGGCCATCCAGCACCTTCAAAAGATCCTCACTAGTCTCTAGCAGCAGGGTGGGAGGGGACATTTTTTAATGGAACAAACTCTTCCTATCTGCATACACATCTCCAGCTGTATGAGCTCAGCCACAAGCTTTCTCTTGACATTAGATAAGAGGCTGAAATCTGTCTCTGGCACATCTGAAGAGAATTGCCAGTAATGCGTGCTAGGAAATCACAAGGGCCCTGCACATAACATTGTCTAGATTCTGAATTCTCTTGATCCCAGGTTCAGGCAAATAAAAATAGCTGTTCTCTCTCCACTAAAATGCTTTTGATGTCACAAAATACGTCTCCTGTGAATGTCTTTATAACATGACACATCGGTAGCAAAGAAAATGAAGATGCAATGATATACTTTCTGCTGAAGCTTGTACCAAAAAGGGTAAAATTAACTTTGCATCGAATCGATTGTCCTCCTATGCACACTTTTGTTATGACCGTCTTTGATAACAAAGATTTAGTCAGTGATGTGGCCAAGATAACTTGTGCTGAAAGTCATTTAAAAGGCAGCAAGTTCTGGAGCTTTGACAGCAGGTTGGAGTCTCTTTTTCTCTGATAGACCACTTTGTATTGACTTTGTCTCTGGCATTTTTTCAGGTAAACAGTGTGAGTATAAGGTGTTATGACTGAGCAAATCACATAGACAATGAGTTTCACCTCATTAACATGGCAAGGCTTGAAAAGGCCTACTTCAGTGTGGCGGTACAGAGGCTGGCTATTTTTAAACGTCTAGGTCAGTCTGTGTCCTAGGCAACCATTTGTAGCTAAGGAAATCCTTCACTGTGGTACCCATCGATAGTAACATGCTGGCAAGCCAGTCTCTCCCACACAAACACTCCAGTACAGTTGGTTCTCTTTAGTGCAGCCACCTAGTTGCTTTCAGTGAGGTATTTAAAAGTAGAGCGGTGATATGAACAACGTTTATAGAGGACTGTAGACATTAATGCAGGTTAGGTCGAGTTCTGTGTGTGATTGAACCGTTTCAGACATTATTTAATGTCCATTTACCTTAGACAGCTCACCCAAAAATTTTAATTGTCATAATTTACCTACCCTGTAATATCATTTCAAAACCTTATAAGAAAAACTAACAAAGAAACAAACAAACAAAAACACCCACATTTTTCATAACTACTGACATATTGCTAACTGGGCAAAGTAACATTTAACCAAATTACTAATAACTGATTAATCATTTTAAAAGTAGTCACATTACTGTTCTGATTACTTTATTTCAAGATTAATTAGTATTTAGTTACATTACTAGTTGCATGACTTTTTTCTCCATGATATTTATGAAATCCTAGAATACACGCACCCGATAAATATTTGTTATTAAAGCATCAACATTCACAGAATACTGTTATTTTTACCTAAAGCAAGCAACTGCTGCGTGCAGGGCCGCTGCTTGCCAAATGGGTGCCCTAAGCAGGTTTGTATTGTTGTGCCTTCCTTCCTCAAATACGATGATGGAAAAAAAAACACCTACTATAGGGGTGAATTTTTTTATTATAAAAAATATAATAAAAAATAAAAAAGTAAATGAATAAATTGTATTATTTACAAATTACAAATATAGCTCTCGACATTTACCTATAGCTATAACTTTATTATGACTAATTTATTGTATAGTCCCAAGCATTCAGAAATCATGCAAAAGGAAATTAAGCTGTTTTACTGTGATAAAACCATGGTTTATTTTTGTAAGGGTTGTGATATCCATGTTTTTTTGTTGAAGAAATTATAAAGGCTGTGTCATCAATAGCTAAAAGGTGACAAAAATGAAAGATTAAGCGAATATTTGAATTAAATGTTTGGTCAGTAGCCTAAACAAGGATTTGATTGTCCTGTAAGTGTAACAGCAGCAATTACATGGCATTTGGCTCCCTTTGCAGGCATTTGTAATAACATGTACATAAATTGTTTATTTTGTATTTGCCTACATTATGTATTTTAACAGTGTTATTATTAAACAATCATTATTGCCTCATTGTTTATATATATATATATATATATGTGTGTGTGATGGGAGAATGTTTTTTTGTTTTTTTGAGCAACTGGGATGGTGCCCCCTCTGGGAGTTGGTGCCTACGCATACTGCATACTCTGCATATAGGGAGCGGCGGTACTGGCTGCGTGCATGGTTTGGCATGGCAGAGTGCCAGCAAAGAGCTCTGCATTTATTATCTCTAAAATACATCAGTTCATCGCAATTTCACAAATCTATGTTATAACACAATAAATATAGATGCTAAAGAATTATTCTTTCATAATGTCTATAGAAACTCGCATCTATGCCTGCACCTGTTAATCGTTTATATTTTATATTAGTTCATGTTGCTTTTGTTCAATAGATGAATAGCAAATAAATTTTTTTTTATATTTAATGTGTAGATATTTCTATTTCTATATATCCTGTGAATCATTTAATTCTCCTGCATCCCTCATACACACAAATGTCTACCCGCCCACACCAACACTCGCCCAACTTTTCCCACGCCGCGCTCTGTTGCTTCGAGTCTCATGGGAGCGAGTCTTTAATCCACTGGCACTTGACTTGACAGTGCGAGTGCTACATCCTTTTTACAATCTGTGATAATAAAACACTACATTCTGTCGCCAATGTAACGCGGCAGTAACGTATAGAGACTTCGGCTATACTCATTGTATCTATACTCTAGTTACTATTTGAAAACTATAACGCGTTAAATTACTCCGTTATTAAAAAAGTTATCAAATTACAGTAACGTGTTACAAATTAATGTGTTACTGCCCAATACTGCTGCTAACACCACAATATGATTTCATTTGTTAACTTGTTATAGGAAATAAAAGTTGTTTCTTCAGATTTGGAGAAATTAAGCATTACTGTACATCACTTGTTCACACAGTTGATCCTTTGATGTGAACGGGTGTCGTCAGATTGACAATTCAAAAGGTTGCTAAAAACATTACAATAAGTAATCCACACTTAACTCACACAACACTCATCCATTAATCAACATCATGTTGGACCCCCCCATATATACAGTGATGACCTGTTCATTATTTCTCTTCATTCAGCCGGGATTGCCTATACACTAGAGAAAGCAATATAATGGATAGATAGATGTTGAAGTTTAAAATGTTTTGATGAATTTGTTTATTACGAATGCACATCTTTTTTTCCACAAGATATTAACTGATTGACTGGAGTTGTGTGGATTACTTGTTGACAGTTGAGATGTTTTTATTAGCTGTTTGTACTCTTATTCTGAAGGCACCCATTGACTGCTGAGAATTTATGGGTGAAATTCACATGAACAAAGATGAATAAATACTTTAACTAATGTATTGTTATCATTGTTGCTTAATGCATTAACCAACGCTACCCAATAGAACCTTATCATAATAGGGCCTTTCGCACAGCAGGAACCTTTTCATAGTACCAGAACTAATTGTGGAATTACCCACTTTTGGGCGTTTTTAATACGGAATTTTAATACCGGACTGTCTTTTTCGAGAACCAAATTAACTCCTGACACTGCTTGGCAAGACGCGTTCGACAACGCCCTCACCCACCATGATTTAAAATGCTGTGCAACATACTGTAAACATTGTGTCAACTTATTTGGCAAGTGTGATGAACAGCGATACATATGCGCAAATGTAGCACTGCCAGTTGTCATTGGAGATTCTTAATCCTCCTATCTGTTTTATCAATCGATTTACATATACGTCGACATTCCATGTCCATTATTGTGAAACCCGAGAGACACAACAAAAACACAGCTCTGATCACAGTGTCCTCCATCCTCCTGTTGTTAACGTTGTTTTTCTTTGTTAATGTTGAACGTCGCTGTCGACCGGATTACGTCACGTCCTAGTACACACTGTCGGTGCGAATGCAACCATTTAAATGGTAGCGGGAAATAGTTTGCGCAAGATCATCCCAGTACTTTACTGTACATTTAGTTCTGGAAATAAAGCTGTGTGAAGGGCCTTAATGTTGCCAGTATACTTTTACCCTTGCAGGTCATGTTGTAGCTACTTAGGACAAAAACCCTGATTTACTGTATATAGAAGATATAGCCTCTATCGTATTGCTTAATCTTATCATGTCTGGTTCGGAAGCGCTTGTCTACTTCTAAAATGTAATTGGTCGATAGCAAAGCAGTTCCAGGAACAGTAAGAACCTTGATCCAGCCACATGTCGTACTTAGGTAAGTTAAGTTATGGCAAATCTCCTTGGAACAGTGTGTTGAGGTTACATTTGTATTGAGCACACAAAAACAGCATTTTACACTTATCTTGTTGTTCAGATGTGTGTAAAATACCATTAAACATTTACAAGCTTAAGTGGAATTAGTCAATGCATGATAAATATTTCAGGTTTTTTTCAAAACAGCAGAGTCAGCCAGTTCCTCATCAGCGCCTCTTTGATCGTACTCATCGACAGCCATAGCACACATAAAAACACATTAAAATGGGTTCAATCGAGCCACATAAACTGCTAATGAGTTAAACATCCCCGTAAATATGCAATTCTGTCTCATGAATGGTTATTTTCTTAATGAAGGCTTCAGAGAGAACATCATATTATCAGCATTCCAGGTACTGCCGTAATCAGCATAGGACTACATTAGTGCAATGCTAATTCTGAATGATCAGTGCAGAAACTGTTATTATTCTTGTCACATGCAGGATTGCCAATGATTTTTAGAAAGAAAGGAAGTGGTTCCACAAATATTTCTGCCCATGGACATCATAGTACCAGAGAATGTAATGAAAAGAGTAGCTCTCTATTTCATTGCCTTTCCAGGTTTGCCTTATACATGCTTTATATACAGTATATGCATGCTAAAATTTCTATTTAACAACAAACAAAGTAATAATAATAATTGTTTTTGGTTGTTATATGTATAACACATGGATATATCCATATTAAGATTATTGCTGGGCAAATATTAATTGTGATTAATCACATCCAAAATAAAAGTCTTTGTGTACATAATATATGTGCATGCACTGTGTATATTCATTATGTATGTATAAATACAAACACATGCATGTTAATATTTAAGAAAACAATGTTATGTTTATATATTAAATATATTATTATATACTGTATAATATAAATTATATGAATATAAATAAATACATGTACTGTAAATACTCTTATTTTGGAAGTAATTAACTGTTTCCCAGCGATAATTTACATATATGTTTATATTGTATTTTTAGGTTGTCTTCACCATTAATTTTCACAAATATATATATATATATATATATATATATATATATTTGAACATTGTCTTTTTTGGCAGCATTTCAAAAAATTCCATTATAGAAATTCCATTATTAAACACCAATGCTCCAGGCACAAGCCCCTTCCATTTGGCAGCATTCAAATATTGTATATTGCAGAAGCAGTTTTCTTTCTTTCTCTCTTCCTATTCACAAGGTTTTTGCTCATCCTTTTTATGACATTTTTTCTATAATTGTTTTGCTTTTAGAATGAGTCACCCCCAAACTGTCACCACAGTATTCCAGTCATGCTGTGATAATCACTAGATTCTGTGTGTAAGGAGGAGATGGAGGAGAACTAGGGGCTAAGACTGAAGCGCTGCATTGAGTTAATGGAGGATGGGTTTACTCACTACGTCAGATTGAGACAGTAGCAGATGAAAGTGGACACCATTGACAGAGATTTGGGACAAAAACCAGAGCAGCATTCTGCCACAAAATCTCACCTCGAAGTTGAATGTTCATTTGCGATCAGGAGTGTGCTGTGTTACATAGATTAGTGGAGTGAAGACAAGCAAGGCAGACAACAAACCTCTTGCTCGTCTTATTCCTGCTCTGCTTCTTGAAAGGCTAAAGGAGACTTTAAGACTTTAAACAGTCTCAAGGCCGGAACTGAAAGGATCATGGCTGATTTTGTCTGTGTCATGCAGTGTTATTCAGTGTTTTGGAGTCTGGCCTTTGGTAAGAAGGGTTTTGCTTTAGCTTTAGAGAGAAACTGTGCAGAAACCTTGAGAACCTAAATAAAGATGCGGTGACTGAGTTTTTAGGTTTGCACTGAAATGCGTCACAGGGAGTTCATTTAGAAAACTGTAGATCAGGGTTCCTCAAATCCTGCTCTTGAGGGCTAATATACTGCAAAGTTTAGCTCCAACTCTGATCAATCTCCCCTACCTGTGATTTTCTAATGATCCTGAAGACATTAATTAGCCTGCTCAGGTGTGTTTGATTAGGGTTAGAGCCAAACTCTGCAGGAAAGAGGATCTCATGGGCCAGATCTGAGGATCCCTGCTGTAGATACTGTATATATAATACTCATTTTTAAAGTTTATAATTTTTTTTTTATAATTTTAATTTATATAATTTATAAGGCCCCTTATATAGCATGCTGTTTCCAAAATAAAATGTTTTGTAATTGTTATGTCCATTGCATGAGATGTATTTACTGATTTTTAAATGGATACTTTTTTATTTATTTTTGTTTACAGAACCTTATAGAGATGTCTTTTTTTCTTTCCATGTAACCTATATAAAAAAAAAAATCTAATAATCGTCATTAGTTAAAGATTTCTGGCTGTTTTTAGAAAGCAGGATGATACTACTATTAAATTCAGTAAATATGAATGTAAAAAATATATATTTCATAAGATATTAAATGCACTTTGTGTTCATATGTATAATATTTTCAGTTAAGTTTTTTTTTTTTTTTTCTGAACCTTTCAGACAAGGGGGATACAGGGGTCTTATGTCCTGTTGCTGACAAAATGAGATGTATCTCTGAAAGGAAAATGTATTTAAGCAAAGACTCTCATACAGCTCTGAAAGTATGGAAGCCATTTAAAATGTATAACTCACCAAGCCTGTTCTCTTTGTTTAAATATTTCAGTATTTTTGTTCAGAATCATTTGCCAATGGCTTCTGAACCTAAACTTATGAATTATTGTGAAGAGAAATGAAAAAGAAAGAAATTATCTCTGTCTGCGACTCATTTTCTGGTTAAATGGAAGCCAGCATGAGAACTCATATTAACAAGATTGTTTTTGTACTTTGTCACGTGATGCACAGAAACAAATCACTTAAAGGAACACAGTTATAACACATAAAAAGCACAATAAACATCAGTACATCTTAGTGTGTTTGTTTTGCTCTTTTATTTTTTTATATTTTTTATATCTTTTCAACCCATGTTATGATGCTCATCTTTTATTACTGAGACTTACATCTTCTTCACACAAGATTTTGAATTGCTTCAAACAAACAAACAAAAAGAAATTCTGAGATAATATCAACCTCCTACTCATTGTCTCATAAAGAAAAGGATTTTAATTTCCTTTGCCCCCAAAACATAGATGATTGCATATCAATACACAAACCACCATCTGCTTACACTATAATAATCATTATCGCTAGAAAATTTAATTTGCTCATGAGAATCCAGCAGAATGTCATAGGTTCAGTATATTTACTTCAGAACCTTTTATGCTCAGTGAGGTGCTCTACAAATAAGCTTTGAATGTCTTGTTCTATTCTGTTAAGCACATAGAGCGTATAGGCTATATACTGTGTACAGTAGTGGGTGTGAATACTTTCATTTTAAATAAAGCCACAGCAACACATGATAGACTAATAGTGTTTTTGAACCATTTAGTAATGGTGATTCAATGACTCACTGTAAAGGACAGACACTTTTTTTAGTTTCGGAATGAACCAGTGTTTTGAACAGTTTGGTTGAATAATTGATTCTGTGAGGTGTGTCAACTAATGTGGCGCACTCGGCTAAGGCGCTGGTCATGAAACCGTGAGGTTGTGGGTTCAAATCTAGGGTGGGTAAGGTTGATCTGTTGTCCTGATGTAAGTTCTGTTTTGTAAGGGAAGTCATGGCCTAATGGTTAAAGAGTCGGACTCTCAATCGAAAGGTTGTGAGTTTGAGTCTCGGGCTGGCAGGAATTGTAGGTGGGGGGAGTGCATATACAGCTCTCTCTCCACCCTCAATACCACGACTTAGGTGCCCTTGAGCAAGGCATCGAACCCCCCACTGCTCTGGGTGTGTGTGTGTGCGTGCGTGCGTGTGCGCTTCGGATGGGTTAAAAGCAGAGCACGAATTCCGAGTATGGGTCACCATACTTGGCTGAATGTCACGTCACTTACACTTACTTAGCGTTTAAAATGATACTCTCATAAAGACAATCACTTGTTGCCACTTACTGGTGAAAATATACAATTTACAGAAAGAATATAAAATATGTAAGTTGTTCATCTAAATTGATTAAATGCAACTATTGTAACTATTTAAATGCTTCAAATTGCAGCAGCATGTCGATAAGAACTTGAAAATGTTCAGTTTTTAAACATGAAGAAGGTTGATTGAAAAGGAAGTAAATATTGAATTTCTTTGTGCTATACTTTACAGATAAAGGCATAGCAGAAAAGCATACCACTTAACCTAATCCCAAAGGTATGCATCTGTGCATTCATGCAGAACCTTTCCAGATCTAAGACCAACCGGTCATTTGGTTCCTGACAGTAAGACCAGAGAGTTGACTTTAGCAGTAATGTATGGCATAGTCCAGTTTGACCATTGTATCTACTTCTACCTCCAGTGGATCAACTCTGTCATCTTTGATGTGGTTATGCTGGTTGGTTCACAACAACACAAGGGAATGTAGCTCTTACATAGAAATCATCTTTTGCTTTTGACACAACTGCTGGCTGAGAGGCTGAGAAGTGATTTGCTTTTCTATTATGCCATAAATCTAGCAGAGAAGTGCCGCTATTTATGGTCTCTTACTCTTTTCCAGGCCAGTGGCGCTGCTGTGTAGCACTTGGCTGTATACTTACACACATAGACCGATACAGTATTTTTTGTTGTTCTGTTTCTGTGTTGCATACAAAAAAGCTGTTGAACATTTATATAGTTATAGTCTAGGAAGAAGATTTTTTTGTATTGAGGCATGTTGTCACTCAATACAAGGCAAGTGGTCAAAAAGACATTGAAGGTAAACATAAAAAAAGAAAAGGAAAAAAGAAGCAGCTAAATTGTTAAAGGTTATTTGGAACACAGCTATCGTAACTAAAAATTTTATCAATTTAGAAAAGAAAAAAAAACTAAATAACAAAACTTTATACATTAAAAATTTGACAATTTATACCTTAATATTATATTTCATTATATTATAAACAGACGTTTAGCTGACCTGGCCTTTGCATTATTTTATTGTTTTATTTATTGTTTACAAAACAGCTATAGAAATTAAAGGTTTCTAATTCAAGTTTTGAGCTAGCTCGAGAAAACATTTCTGCAATCAGACTTCTGATCTTTGAATATATACAGATATTTTCACAGAGAGATCATTCAGCCGGTCCTGGAGGGCAAACAGAAGTCATAGTTTTTCTTCTCCCTGCTTGCAGTAATGATTCAGAACATGATACGCTGAATTAAGCGCTTATCAGGAATGCATTACCAATAGCAAACTCTTCATTAAACATGCATTAATGGCCAATTGACCATAACATTGGCATTTAAAACATGCTTATATCAGAAAAGTATGTCTAAAAACTAGTTCAAGTCTTTTAGGGTGGATTATGAAATGCTCTTAGTTGAGAAGTTTCCATAGAATACCAAACAATAACAAATAAAAGCTGTCAAAAGCGGGAAATATGTTTATTCATAAATAATAATCATCGTAACAATCAGCTGTCCAGATTATGCCATTGCGAAAAACAACATGAAACTGAGATGAACTTAATAATTCAAAGCAAATAAAAGACTCACTGTGTAGAAGAAATACACAGGCCTCCTTCTCTTTGTTAACCAGGATAATTAGCTAATTAATGCAAGAAAAGCTGCTCCTCGAACCTCCCACACACGAGGATCACACAGCAGGCATCCTTCATCCCCTGAGAGGCCAGACTGAGGGAGGTACACCATTCCCAAACTCCTTCCCTCGTTCATTGCCTAGAGTAAGAGGAGGAGAAGAGGAGGATGTGAAAGGCCTTCCACAAGATGAAGAAAGACGAACATGCCGTTCTCAGCGTGTTAACCAGGAGCGATGTTGATCTCTCCTGACGTTAGCTAACCAGGGGTTTCGGATCACATGCGTTTGCTGCACAAGAGCAACACCTACGCGTTTTGTGCGGGGAGGGTGGAGGTGTTACTGAGGAGAGGAGTAGAACTGCTTCATCTGAAAGAGAAGGTACAATCTTGCATCAGCCATATAATTTATTTAGGTCGTAGTTTTATACAGAACAATCGGCCCACCTGATTCAGTAGTTATAGGTTTGTGATATATTGTGAAACAATGCCTAAACCAGGATTGGTAGACAATAAAGTGGCACTTATAAGTTTATTCCACTTGAGATATTAAAAATGAAGATTGTTTAACAGCTACTGTATGCAATGCCTCAGCTATCATCAGTCATGATGATAAGTTGGGCCATATACGATATAGGCTTATATAGGGAATAGTTCACCCAGAATTGAAAATTTGATTAAAGGGGGGGTGAAATGCTCATTTTCACTCAATATCCTGTTAATCTTGAGTACATATAGAGTAGTACTGCATCCTTCATAAATCCAAAAAGTCTTTAGTTTTATTATATTCATAAGAGAAAGAAACTCTGTACCGATTTTTCCCGGAAAAACAGCGGGGCTCGAACCCGGGTCTCCAGCATGGGAGGGGACGCACTAACAAGGAGGCAGAGATATTTGAAGCAGTTTTACTCACCGCCTGCGGTTCCAACACACGATCGTGACCCTTTTTCCTTGGGATTGCATCATCCTTAAGAAATAAACGATACGCAAATCCGTCGTCAAACTGGGCCTTGTGAACAAGCATCTTCGAAATGCAGGGAACAAACAAAAACACTTGCACAACTCCGTTGATGCTCTGTAAAAAAAAAACTCCATCCACTGGTCCCTTAATGCTGTTTCTCTTTTGGTAATCTGTGCAGGGTTGTCTTGCCCTGGCAACCAAAAACACACTTCTTTTGTGACTTTTCGCGACGCTCTCGCTCTGATCAGTGAAGTCTGTTGTGCTCTCAGTGCTGTGCTATACGGGAGCGCGCGCTCTTCCGGCAAAAGTGCCCTTAGGACCCATATAAGGAAATTCCGCTCCATCTAACGTCACACAGAGCCATACTCGAAAAAAACTTTCCGAAACTTGTGACAAACCGGAAGGAGTATTTTGGGAACAAAAATACTCCTTCAAACGTACAACTTAATTTTTGAAACTTTGTCCATGTTTAGCATGGGAATCCAACTCTTTAACAGTGTAAAAAACTCAGTATGCATGAAATAGCATTTCACCCCCCCTTTAACATTTATTCACACTCAGGCCTTATAAAATGTATATCAGTTTTGGTTCACCATCAAAACAGATTTGGAGAAATTTAGCAATACTCTACATCATTTGCTCACTTCTAGATCATCTGCAGTGAATGGGTGCGTCAGAATGAGAGTTTAAAAACATCACTGATGAAAACATCACTGTAATCCACAAGTAATCAGTTAACTTGTCTTGTAAATTGAAAAGCTGCATGTTTGTATGTTTTAACTTCAAAGCATATCTTAAATATCCTAATAGAGTCCTCTATCTATAATATTGCTTTCTTCGGTGAAAAAGTCCTCTCGTCTTAATCAGAATAGAAATATGCACAGATCAATCACTGTTTACAAGCATATACTATACAGTCCAGCGCTGAAATATGTTGAAATATGTTGGTGGAATTTTGATGTGAAAGGACAACAGGGGATGGACTTTGTCGCTGGATGAAGTGCTATTATATTTTGGCCAGAGGTGATGGTTAGACTTTAAAACGATTGATGGATTTGTTTCTTTTAAACATGAAGCTTTTTGCTTTACAATACATTATTCGATGGACTGGAGATGTATGGATTACTTGTGGATTATTGTGATTTTTATCATCTGTACTTATTTTGACGGCACCCATGTATTGCAGAGGATATTAGTGAACAAGTTATGCAATTTCTCCAAATCTGTTCCAAGATTGCTCTGAAGAAACAAACTCATCTGCATCTCAAATTACCTGTAGGGTAAGTACATTTTCAGCTAATTTTCATTTTTGGGTTAACTATTCTTCAATATATCTGACATTGCATGTGCATTTATGCAAATATTTGTTTCGTTTTCTTTCTTTCTTTCTGTCTTTTTTTATTATTATTGTCTGGCTTTGATAAGTGCCTTAAGTAGTGGTTAGTTTAATCAGATGACATTAAACTTCAGTCAGACTTCTCACTGATGAACAGCTGGTCTTAAATCCATCTCACTGATTTCATCTCCATTGTGATAAATGCTGACACGCTGCTCTTTCTCCATTTCCATGGATATCAGTTAATTTGTGAAGAAGCTTTAGGGAGCACATTAAGGGCAAGTATGAAAGCATCAGCCGAGCATATCAACCTCTTAACATGTCATTCTTGCTTTTCCCTTTTGTCAGAGCATTACAGTGATCTTAATGCAATTATTCAAATGACAAGAGCTGAAACTCTATCGCACATTGGAGTGATGTGAACTTGCAGTGCATCTGAAGTCATAAGAGCTACATGACTGACTAATGTGACTTGAATTCGACATGGCATCATGACACTGTACCTGCGTATGAAGATAAATAATTGGAGAACAAATCAGATGAGTCAGAGTAAAAATGCCCCATTGAACATTTTGTTCTTGCCACTGCATTTTAGCCCCTTGTTTGCTCAAGGCTGCAAACTATGGTCAATTTTAAAGAAA
>NC_068401.1:411233-418733 GCF_023724105.1 Carassius gibelio
GAATGCAATGATAAACATTTTCAAAAACGAAACACAAAGATGTGACGTTACTCTCCTCACCTTCAACCATCACACACTGAAAGGAAACTTACACGAACAAACTACTTCCAGTAAACCATGACTGAAATCTCAGGAGATATTACTAGACACCCAAACCATCTGTGTGTGCCCCTGATCATCTCTCTTCTGAGTGTTAAACACAATCTAACACATATAGACAACTTCACTGTACATTAATAAATATATAATCATAATATATGACATAAATACTATTATAAACTAGGTTAGTGGATCATTCAGTAGCAAAAAAGTAATGAGTAAGCAGCATATGGTCGATTAGACAACAAGAAAGGATGTTAATAATCTTTCATTGGCAAGAGTATTCTAACATGGAAGTCTCCACTAAAGAGCGGCACAGAGCACTTCTGCACATCCTGAGCGCAGAATGATGAGCTTGAAGCATCACAGAGACACAGCACAGATCTGCACAGAGATGATTCTGATGTGTAGTATATTATAGCTGTGTGAGAGTTTAGAGCCTTTTCTTTTAACAGTTTTTAGTCACTGTGTGCATGAAGCACAACTCACAGTGCTCTGTACTCTGGTGTAGTGATCTCGAACCGACACACGGTAGAAGGTTTCATGCTTTAGAAACAGCACTAAAGTCCAGCTAGAGAAAGTCCTTTCATGCAAAACCTCTGGTGTTTCTCTACAGATCAAGAATAATAATAGGAACAGAGAATCACCTTCCAGAGTTTCCTCGTTTTGACTGTCGTAACTGAACACAACACAGTTTGAACCAAGGATGACAGAGAGATAAATATTGATCTGTACCTCACATTAAACTATGGAACAGCTTCACAATCACACAGAATAGGTTACGCACTATATGGGATCTGGAAACCTGATCTTACTATAGATACTGATCCTGAGTATCCTCAGTATGGGATCAGCACAGATCTAGATATTACAGATGTCTCAGATGTTCTGGTAGTACATTATTTTCCAGAGGAATACATATGAAGTGTGATGGAAAATGTCCAGATCCTTCAGTCAGAATGATTTGTTTCAGTCCTTCTGGGTGGCAGATCCCCAAACCAGAAGTGCTGCCATGTTTTAAAATGCAGTAAAGCTCCTTCAGAAAAGGCAGACAGAAGGAAAGCTGTGGTTGATGCTGTGACGGTCTCTCACCTGCTCCAGAACGTCCAGTCTCAGGTCCAGTTTGCTCAGAACCACGTCTCCTCCCCATAACGACAGCTGCAGGTCCGACGGCTTCAGGTTCTTAATGTAGCGGTTCACATAACTCATCAAGAGAGGAGAAACATAGGACTCCAGCATCCTGACATCCCGTCACGCCTGCACACACACACACACAGAGAGAGAGAGAGAGAGACACACACACACACACACACACAGAGAGAGAGAGAGAGAGAGAGAGAGAGAGAGAGAGACACACACACACACACACAGAGAGAGAGAGACACACACACACACACACACACACACACACAGAGAGAGAGAGACACACACAAAGAGAGAGTTATATAACTGTAGAAATGAATCTTGATTTCTAATAGATCATCTCTGAAAGCACTGATCAGCTTTCCTCCACTCAGAATATTCAACAGAACGTATAAACGATAATGAACTTTATCTGAACAGATCTGCTGCTGCTGTAACACTGAGGTCTCCAGGTGTACATAATAAAAGTCTGAGCATATATATATATATATATATATATATATATATATATATATATATATATATATATATATATATATATAAACTTTATTTATATAGTGCTTTATACAACACTGATCGTGTCAAAGCAGCTTTTCAGAGTCACACAGGAAAACAGATTGTCAGTAGAACAAGAAGACAGTAACAGAGTCAGATCATTTATGATTCAGTAATTCATCATCCAGTTCAGCTCTCTTCAATAGTGTCTGTGCAATCAGTCCAGTGTCCCCAACTAAACAAGACCAAAGCTCCTTGGTGACATCAGTTCTCCTCTGACCAGACCAAACTAAGGTGTGGTTTAATTCCAGTCTGCAGCACCGGTCAGATTGAGCAGAGGACTCTTCTAGTTCACCTGTTATTAGCAAATGTTAACTGTACTTTGATGTAGTTTCTGCCTCAGTCTCTGACACCGCTCGTCACTGTCAAAATGACTGATGTGGCCAATCAAATTAAAGGGGCGGGGTTATACTGACGCTTCAGATTTAACGGTCAAAGCGCGTGATGTAAGATTAATATTTTTAGTTTTACATAATAATCTGAAATAACCGACTGTAATATTAAGCGAAACTACTCAACTTTTGACAAATTCCGCCGTTTTAAATAAAAAAATAATTATATATAATATATATATATATATATATATATATATATATATATATATATATATATATATATACGTAATTCATGCAATGTAATTCTTAGACCAGACAAGAAACTTTAAATGCCAGTTTTCAGCATATTACACAAAAGATTAAGAGTGAATGTGTGCATATTGTGAATTAATTCGTGATATTGGGTACCTGTTCTTCTGGTATCATTTCAGTAAATTCACTTTAAAGTGTAAGAGTTATAACGCTCACTCCTCCATCAGGACAGTCATTAAAATCGTTCACTTTTTAATTAATTTTAGCTCTTCAACCATTTTATGTGTTCTTATTTTTAATCATTACTTTAAATTTCTTCGAGCTGTGTATTTTGATATCCCTGTGTCTGCTAAAGAAGTTAAAGAGAGAATTCAGCTGAAAATGACAGCAACCCGCGTGAAACATTACAGATTTCTGACAGAAATTAAAAACACGAACTGTGCCAAAAACACATATTGTATTACAAGTTATTAGAGGCTTTGTTCAGAAGTTATTAAAGCGTGGGCCTTGATTTGACTGAGTGAGAGAGCGATTACTGCATTCGCGCATCACTGTGTTTACTTTCCTCACCGACACTCTTAAGCTCAGGTTTATCGCTGTTTCTAAAGCTGTCATTATCAACATGAACATCACACGACACACTCGTGTCACACACTCACAAACACATAAACACTTACAGCTTCACCGACGCGTCAGACTCCTACAGAAACACAAACACAAGCAGCGTCCATCACTTCCGCATACACAACGCCTCAGCGTCGATACGTCACTTCCGGCACAGGGCTGACGCGAAGCAGACGTGAGCGCTCGCGTCATAGCAGTTTGAGTTAAATAACATTTTTGTCAGTTTCTTTCAAATACAAACGACAATGCTTAGATGACCGACGGACATAAAAAGTTTAATTAAGTCTTTAAACTTTAAGTTTTATCATTAATGTTACCTGCGTTTCGCGTTCTGCATGAATGGACCCTAATTATCACGATCCATTAAATATCACTCTTTCTAAACACCGAGCATATATTAATAATTGTTATTTAGACACTGACAGTGCGTTATTAATCAGGATCTGTGTGAACGCTTTAGTTTGAGGCTTTACTCTTTATTGAGAGATAAATGAAGAGATGCGAGACTGAAATAAACTGTTTGTGTTTATTAGCTTAAATATACACTTTAATCTGTAAATACTGACAATACACTGACTATAGACACGCTTCTACTGTATTAGTAAATACTGACAATATGTAGCCTACTTAATATAATGATAGCTACTTGTTATTATCATCATAAACACTAACTCCCCATTATTAGATGATTTACAAATACTGTCCGTTGATTTACAGTCATAATCAATAAATGCACATTATTTTCCCACGGAATCGTGTGTTACATGATCGGAGTCTATTTAAAACAGTTCATTCAGATTTGCTCTATTTTTGTCTTCTTCCTTTGAGATTTGTCTTTGTGGAATATTTTATCACAGGCCTTTGATGGGAATCATTTCAGTTTCCTGTTCCAAAATAGTTCGTCTTCGTGTTGTATTTATAGGATTACCCGATTGCGTGGTTTATTCGAAAGGATCAGAAGAGCTCTACAAATTAATCTGCTATTCATTTCAAGAGTTTAATTTTACGGGCTCATAATTTACCCGTGCCACTGATGGTTTATTATATTTACGATGTTCAAGATTAGCCTACCTTTTTTTTTTTTTCGATGTGCCTTTTCTAACGATCTTCCAAAACACGTCCGTCTTCTTTTTCCGTTTCTGCAGCTTTGCTTTCCACATTATTCACTTTTTTAAATAGAATAACAATTATATTTATATAGTGAACTATTTAGGCTACACAATATATTTATTCACATTGTATTTTTTTAGATGAAAGCATGAATATGTTTGTACTGTCTGTCCACTTTACACCTTAAATGAGAGATTTGATCAATGTTTGTTTGTTCTCTGTTTAATGATCGGCTCAAACAGCAGAAATCATCTCGAAGCCAAACTCCACAGTAGTTCAGTTCACATGCAAAGAAAACTAAATTAAATCGACAGTTACACTTTTAGTGATGTAACTAACACAGAAAGTCCAGACAGCTAAATATTATAGTATATTATAATACAATATTTGTACACATTGATAGTTTTTATTGTAAATGTTCTATTCGTCTGAAAGCTCAGCAGCCAATAGTTCTGCAGGACACTGCTGACATTCATATATATATATATATATATATATATATATATATATATATATAATTATTAAAATTATATAACCATGTCGGGACATTTAATTCTAATAAAATAAAAGATTATTATTACAAAATGTAAAAAGGGGAACATTTGAAGTTTGTTTTTTTTACACAAAAGTCCAGTCGCCGTTTGAAAAAAGATAGCTCTTTTATTAAAGCAGAATTGTGTCCGTCTCTTCTCAATCATATTTTATTGTCTTTGACTCAAATATAGTGGATTAATCCTGTGCTCGTGTGAGGAGATCAGCCGCTTTATTTACACGATGAATTCTCCCAGATGTGAACACAGATCGAAACGCGTTGAGTTCAGATGCAGGTGATAATAAAAATAACAATAAAAACTTTATTTACATGAGTTCACAGAGTCTGTTTGGGTGCAAGCGAGTCCATCAAACATGAGTCCGCCTGAACAGAGTGTCGAGAGCACTCGTTAGTTCACTAGTTAGTAGTCCTGCTGTGGGCTGTGTGTCAAACTGTGGCGTCGCAGGTCGCAGTTGCGCCGAAACAGCTTCCCGCAGCGGCCGCAGGAGAAGGGCTTGAGGTCTGTATGGGTGAGAAGGTGAGTTTTCAGGTTACTTCTTTGATTAAAGGTTCTTCCGCATGTGGGGCATTTGTGAGGAGATTCCTGTTCAGATTTGAAGCAAGCAAAGGATTATTCCCTTCAGTTTTCCATCGAAAATAAATGCTTCAATGTCAACATTTGAGGCCCATGCAGCTGAGCGAAAAAGCCACGAGGATTTCTTAACACTGCTCGTCTATAATCGACAGCCCCAAACATGACATTTTAATTAAGAGCTACGAACGAACAAAAATCTGTTGGTGCAGAATGTCATTCACATATATACAGAAGGTACAAATGAGGACAATTTACCTGCAAGTGCAAGGTTTTATGAACCGCCAAAGTTCGTGACTGACAAAATCCCTTCCCGCACTCCTGACATTTGAAGGGTTTCTCCTTGGAGTGAATATATCTGTAAAACAAGCGAGAATGAGTCGAGCTGGACCTGACACACACACACACACACACACTCTGGAGCGGTCACCTGTGGTCTCGCACACACACACACACACACTCTGGTCACCTGTGGTCTCACACACACACACACACTCTCTCTCTGGTCACCTGTGGTCTCGCACACACACACACACACACACACACACACACTCTCTCTCTGGTCACCTGTGGTCTCGCACACACACACACACACACACACACACTCTCTGGTCACCTGTGGTCTCGCACACACACACACACACACTCTCTCTCTGGTCACCTGTGGTCTCGCGCACACTCACACACACACACACACACACACACACACTCTCTCTGGTCACCTGTGGTCTCGCACACACACACACACACACACACACACACACACTCTGGTCACCTGTGGTCTCGCACACACACACACACACACACACACACACACACTGGTCACCTGTGGTCTCGCACACACACACACACACACACTCTGGTCACCTGTGGTCTCGCAGGTGGTCTTGTCTCCTGAAGGCCTTGTGGCAGATGTCGCAGGTGTACGGTCGCTCGTCGGTGTGCGTGCGCTCGTGGATCAGTAGATTGTAGGATTTGGTGAAGTGTCTCCCGCAAAACTTACAAATAAATTCCTTTTTGCTTTTGGACGGCAGTCTGCCGCGCGCGGGCTTTCGGTCCGGGGACAGTTTGGCCAGCTCCGCGCTCAGTTTGGACAGCTCGCCCGGTTTGGGCGGATCCTGCTGCGTGGCCGCCACCGCGAGGTTCGCGAAGTCAAACCTGGGTCTCTCCTTGTGCAGCGCGGGAGCGACGCGCGTCACGGACCCGTGTTTGGGGTGGAAGAGGTGCGCGGCGAACGGAAGAGCCGCGGTGAACGGGAAGCGCGGGTCCACGAGGCCCTGAACGGGCGGGTAGCCCAGAGTCCAGTGGTTCATCTGCATGGTTTGGAGCGAGCTCAGGCCGTACAGATGATCCACGGCGGCGGGGAACGTGTTGAGCGTCTGCAGGAGCGAGTAGTTGAGCTGCAGCGCCGGGTGCACCGGGATCGGCGCCGGTAAAGCTTTACTGCCCATATCAGAACCGAACTCGAAGATCCTGAGAAAACACGCAAACCAAGCCGTTAAACTCCAGTCATGAAACACCTCGTTGTTTTCCCTATCTTTTTTATTTATTTTTTAAAGTTGTTTCTTTTCTCAAATTATGATAGGCTACATGGAAAACATGACTATTTTTTCAGTATTTATTTTTTTTCTAATTGTCTTGCATGGAAAGCATCTGCCATAATTATATTATGCCCATATTTATTTATTTTATTATAATATATATTTTTTAATTCTTCTCCATTCCTTTTTCTTCAGTTTTTGTCCCGTGCATTTCACAGTCGCTGTTTAAACAAGCTGTCATGAAAACGCTTTTAATCCAGACTGATTATTATTATAGCTATAGTTCTATAGAAAAAAAAAATCGGTTTTAAAAATCTATTCACAGAAATCACAGAAAACCAAGGAAGCAGAACTGAATTCTCAACAAGAGTTTGATTGGATATTAATATCGTTTCGAGCGACTCTATCATATAGATAATATAATATAAACTAAACTTTAATCTCTGGAAGAAACGAGATCAAGTTGAGAGTGTTTGAGATCTTCAAACTGCTGCACTCTTCATGCGAAATATTTCAATATTATTGTGAAGAACTCTAATAGGTAGCCTATAAATGACTGATCATTAACTGTTCAGGAATAGTTCGCTGACCTCTATAAGACAAATCTGTTTCTATTTCTAAAAAAACAATCTAGTCTAGTTGGAATATATCAGCATCATGAAATCGTGTAACTTTAGGATCAATATTTCATTGACATGTTCTGTTTGCTCTCATTCT
>NC_068401.1:421233-432890 GCF_023724105.1 Carassius gibelio
TACCCACTAATCAGTCAGTTATGAGCTCACATATCTGAGTGTCTGGACACTGTCTGAGGTCTCTCTCTCACACACACTGATCCGCCACAGAAGTGTGTGAATGTTAGAGCACCAGACACACACACACACACACACACACTCTCTCTCTCTCTCTCGCTGTAATGGCCGCCCGAACAATCAGCCACTGAACTTCCGCTTGAAGCTCAACAAACTGACCCAGTGGCCGCATCGAGCAGCTGCTAACACACACACACACACACACACACACACACACACACACTCGACAGGACTGCTGGCTAGCCGTTTTGTTTTATTGATATCCAACTCTTTGTAGGGGTCTCCAGCAGGAAGTGATGAAGAGTCACACCACGGAGCAACCGCTCGATCGAAAGGCCTCGACACATGATTCCGATCCGTTCGACTGTCTGGAGCGGCATTAACAAAGAAGACTAAAGAAAAGAGGTTTTGTAGGTAAGGTGAACTTTACCTGGAACAGGCTGAAAGGTGGCGAGCAGCTTTTCCTGGAGCTTGATTGAGACGGAGCAGTGACAGTGAGACAGGATGTCAGCCGTACCTGCTGTGGTTTACAGCCCCCTCGCATGAGCTCATCCTGCCCCCCGCCTTCAGAAACACCCCGAAACGCTACACACTGCCTCAAACACTCATTCAGCAGTCAGGAGAGGTCCCAGAACAGACGGCCAGTTCTGTCCTGTGATGATCTCAGTGGTTATTTTAAATAAAACATTCTAAATATGAATTATCATAATTTCTAGGTCGCAACAATGAAAAATATGTGAAAAACTACATGGCAAACACACGACACGTGACGCTTTACATGCAGTGAGAAACAAACCCATGTCACACACCGTCCTGAGATCAGCCGTGAATCACCCCGCGCTCGTCTGCTCTCGCTGTTTGAAGCATTTCCCGTCACGCTGGTTTACAGCAGAACGTCTCTGTGATCTAGTGGAGGCACTTCTGAAGATCCCACACGAGTGACACAGAGAGAAGTGTGTGAAGGATCAGGACGAGGGGATGAGTTTCAGTCATTGTTTACAGCTTCGGCCTGTAGATGCCCTGTAGACGGGGGCAGCTGTGGCCTAATGATCACAGAGTTGGACTTGTAACCAGAAGGTCACAGGTTCGAGTCTCGGGTCTGGCAGGAGTTGTAGGTGAGAGAGAGTGAATGAACAGTGCTCTCTTCCTCCCTCAATACTCAAGACTGAACCCCCAGCTGCTCCCTGGCGCTGGATATATAGCTGTGTACACGGTGTGTGTGTTCACGGTGTGTGTGTGTGTGTGTGTGTTCACTGCTCCGGGTGTGTGTTCACGGTGAGTGTGTGTGTTCACTGCTCCGGGTGTGTGTTCACGGTGAGTGTGTGTGTTCACTGCTCCGGGTGTGTGTTCACGGTGAGTGTGTGTGTTCACTGCTCCGGGTGTGTGTTCACGGTGAGTGTGTGTGTTCACTGCTCCGGGTGTGTGTTCACGGTGAGTGTGTGTGTTCACTGCTCCGGGTGTGTGTTCACGGTGAGTGTGTGTGTTCACTGCTCCGGGTGTGTGTTCACGGTGAGTGTGTGTGTGTGTGTTCACTGCTCCGGGTGTGTGTTCACGGTGAGTGTGTGTGTTCACTGCTCCGGGTGTGTGTTCACGGTGAGTGTGTGTGTGTGTGTTCACTGCTCCGGGTGTGTGTTCACGGTGTGTGTGTGTGTGTGTGTGTGTGTTCACTGCTCCGGGTGTGTGTTCACGGTGAGTGTGTGTGTTCACTGCTCCGGGTGTGTGTTCATGGTGTGTGTGTGTGTGTGTGTTCACTACTCCGGGTGTGTGTTCACGGTGAGTGTGTGTGTTCACTGCTCCGGGTGTGTGTTCACGGTGAGTGAGTGTGTGTGTTCACTGCTCCGGGTGTGTGTTCACGGTGTGTGTGTGTGTGTGTGTGTGTTCACTGCTCTGGGTGTGTGTTCACGGTGAGTGTGTGTGTTCACTGCTCCGGGTGTGTGTTCACGGTGAGTGTGTGTGTGTGTGTGTGTGTGTGTGTGTGTGTTCACTGCTCCGGGTGTGTGTTCACGGTGAGTGTGTGTGTGTGTGTTCACTGCTCCGGGTGTGTGTTCACGGTGTGTATGTGTGTGTGTGTGTTCACTGCTCTGGGTGTGTGTTCACGGTGTGTGTGTGTGTTCACGGTGTGTGTGTATGTGTGTTCATGGTGTATATGTGTGTGTTCACTGCTCCGGGTTTGTGTTCACGGTGTGTGTGTGTGTGTGTTCACTGCTCCGGGTGTGTGTTCACAGTGTGTGTGTTCACGGTGTGTGTGTTCACGGTGTGTGTGTGTGTGTGTGTGTGTGTTCACTGCTCCGGGTGTGTGTTCACGGTGAGTGTGTGTGTGTTCACTGCTCCGGGTGTGTGTTCACGGTGAGTGTGTGTGTGTGTGTCTGTGTGTGTTCACTGCTCCGGGTGTGTGTTCACGGTGAGTGTGTGTGTGTGTGTTCACTGCTCCGGGTGTGTGTTCACGGTGTGTATGTGTGTGCGTGTGTGTGTGTGTGTTCACTGCTCCGGGTGTGTGTTCACGGTGTGTGTGTGTGTTCACGGTGTATATGTGTGTGTTCACTGCTCCGGGTGTGTGTTCACAGTGTGTGTGTGTGTGTGTTCACTGCTCCAGGTGTGTGTGTGTGTGTGTGTGTTCACTGCTCCGGGTTTGTGTTCACGGTGTGTGTGTGTGTGTGTGTTCACTGCTCCAGGTTTGTGTTCACGGTGTGTTCGCGGTGTGTGTGTGTTCACTGCTCCGGGTGTGTGTTCACGGTGTGTGTGTGTTCACTGCTCCGGGTGTGTGTACACTGTGTGTGTTCACTGCTCCGGGTTTGTGTTCATGGTGTGTGTGTGTGTGTTCACTGCTCCGGGTTTGTGTTCGCGGTGTGTGTGTGTGTGTGTGTGTTCACTGCTCAAGGTTTGTGTTCACGGTGTGTATGTGTGTGTGTGTTCACTGCTCCGGGTGTGTGTTCACGGTGTGTGTGTTCACTGCTCCGGGTGTGTGTTCACTGTGTGTGTGTATGTGTGTGTGTTCACTGCTCCGGGTGTGTGTTCATGGTGTATGTGTGTGTGTGTGTTCACTGCTCCAGGTGTGTGTTCACGGTGTGTGTGTGTGTTCACTGCTCCGGGTGTGTGTTCATGGTGTGTGTGTGTGTGTTCACTGCTCCGGCTGTGTGTTCACAGTGTGTGTGTGTGTGTGTTCACTGCTCCGGGTTTGTGTTCACAGTGTGTGTGTGTGTGTGTGTGTGTGTGTTCACTGCTCCGGGTTTGTGTTCACAGTGTGTGTGTGTGTGTGTGTTCACTGCTCCTGGTGTGTGTTCACAGTGTGTGTGTGTGTGTGTGTTCACTGCTCCGGGTGTGTGTTCACAGTGTGTGTGTGTGTGTGTGTGTTCACTGCTCCAGGTTTGTGTTCACAGTGTGTGTGTGTGTGTGTGTTCACTGCTCCTGGTGTGTGTTCACGGTGTGTGTGTGTGTGTTCACTGCTCCGGGTGTGTGTTCACGGTGTGTGTGTTCACTGCTCCGGGTGTGTGTTCACTGTGTGTGTGTATGTGTGTGTGTTCACTGCTCCGGGTGTGTGTTCATGGTGTGTGTGTGTGTGTGTTCACTGCTCCAGGTGTGTGTTCACGGTGTGTGTGTGTGTTCACTGCTCCGGGTGTGTGTTCATGGTGTGTGTGTGTGTGTGTTCACTGCTCCGGCTGTGTGTTCACGGTGTGTATGTGTGTGTTCACTGCTCCGGGTGTGTGTTCACAGTGTGTGTGTGTGTGTGTGTGTTCACTGCTCCGGGTTTGTGTTCACAGTGTGTGTGTGTGTGTTCACTGCTCCGGGTTTGTGTTCACAGTGTGTGTGTGTGTGTGTGTGTTCACTGCTCCTGGTGTGTGTTCACGGTGTGTGTGTGTGTTCACTGCTCCGGGTGTGTGTTCACGGTGTGTGTGTGTGTGTTCACTGCTCCGGGTGTGTGTTCACGGTGTGTGTGTGTGTTCACTGCTCCGGGTGTGTGTTCACGGTGTGTGTGTTCACTGCTCCGGGTGTGTGTTCACGGTGTGTGTGTGTGTGTGTGTGTGTGTGTGTGTTCACTGCTCCGGCTGTGTGTTCACGGTGTGTATGTGTGTATTCACTGCTCCGGGTGTGTGTTCATGGTGTGTGTGTGTGTGTGTGTTTACTGCTCCTGGTGTGTGTTCATGGTGTGTGTGTGTGTGTGTGTGTTCACTGCTCCGGGTGTGTGTTCACGGTGTGTGTGTGTTCACTGCTCCGGGTGTGTGTTCACGGTGTGTGTGTTCACTGCTCCGGGTGTGTGTTCACGGTGTGTGTGTGTGTTCACTGCTCCGGGTGTGTGTTCACTGCTCCGGGTGTGTGTTCACGGTGTGTGTGTGTGTTCACTGCTCCGGGTGTGTGTTCACGTTGTGTGTGTGTTTGTTTTCACTTCTCAGTGCTGTGTGTGTGTACTTGGATGAGTTAAATGCAGAGCACCAATTCAGAGTATGGGTTACAATACATTCCAAATAAAGAAAAAGAAGAATGATGGTCTTTACGTGGGTTGGATGAAGGTTGGCAGGACCACCAGTCTCAGTGAGTGAACAGATCTTCAGAGTCCCAAAAGCATTTACTTTAACACATGTCTGTGCATCTCTCAGCACAAGCACTACACACACGGTCTACACTCATGAAAGTGAAAGTGAACACACACACACACCTGGAGCAGTGGGCAGCCATTTTTTGCTGTGGCGCCCAGGGAGCAGTTTGGGGTTTGGTGTTCCTCTGTCGTGGTACTGAAGGCAGAACAGAGCGCTGTACATTAACTCCTCCACCTACAGTCCCTTCTGGTACAAGACTCAAACCCACAACCTTCCTGTCATGAGTCTGACTCTCTAACTATTAGGCCATGAGCCCCTTCATACACACACACACACACACACACACACTCTGCTCTCACTGGGCGCATCTCATTCACTGCTGTCAGTCAGTCAGAATGACTCTCCTCATACACACACTTCTGCTGCTGGAAATACTCTGTTATTCACGAGAGGCTCGTTCACACGAACAAATCAGATGCGCTTGAGTCAGTCGCAGTAATGCGCTTCTGAATATCATGTTAATGGTGACAGGAAATGCTGTTTTATAAATGTCTACTTCGCTCTGAGAAGGTATTTGTGCTTTTAGTAGGGGTTTAAGCAGTTTACGACACTGACGTGAGGGAGGTATGATGGCTGGCGTGGGATGCTAGCGGCCGTGGATGTGGGCAGCCTGTGGGTTTTGGGAGGTCCAAATGAGCTGTTATATACCAGCACCAGCGCAGCGCCGTAAAACCAGGAGAGAGAGTCACCTGCGGGCCGCTGGTCCGATGGAGGTGGACCTGCTCAAACCTGCACGGCACAATAAAACTCAAGCCTTGAGCGTCAGCTAATGCATTACGACAGTGTGAGCGTCTCTCCCGTCCACGTCATCTGTATTCAACAGAGCCGTCTGGCACCCGTCGTACACACTGACACACACAGATGCGTCCTGCGGTGGACAGGCCAGTACCAGAGCTGATTTATGGGCCTGCAGGCTTTAGGATGTACCAGGGTTTTATTAAACACCTTCTGGAGGCGCGGGCCTGACAGCGGCTGGATCCGTCCAGTTTAACAGTTTTTCAGGAGGTCAGTCAGAACTTCCTTTGACATGTGGCCAAGCAATTAAAGGAGGCTGAGGCTGGAACGCGATACAGACGTGCAGCGCCGGCTCTCAGCTGTTTTCGGCAGGGGCTCTCAAAAGTACCGACATTTTCTGCCAATATGTTCTCCATTTGATGGTGCAAGCGAGAGCAGCTTATAAACGCGGCGGGATGGATTTCACATGTGCAGCAGAGGAAGGCCTCGGTGGGAGGGATTCTCCGAGAGTGACCTCGATCGGAGCGGGATGTGCTGCACTTTTCTGTGTGGATCTCGCCGCTCGCTTACAGCTGGCTGTAAAAGCTCCACAGCCACAATTACTCCGACCGCTAGATTTATAAATCCCTCCTAATGTCACTGTGGATGCATTACGGCTCTAAATGGTGAAACTGATTGCTTGCCCCCTCTGTAACGGCACACTTGATGATTATAAATGAAATCATAAATAAGGCTGCTGGACTTTTACAGATTTTGGCACAGTAGACGTAGTAGTTCTGCCTGACCTGCGCAGGTCAACGTTTAACAGATTGCTGCTGTGGAGCGCGTCTGTGAGCAGAGAGCCGTGTTAAACATCATCATGATCTCCAGTGTTTCCTGCACAGGACAGCTGCTGCTGGCGAGGACCGATGTAGTCACGACCGACTCGAAAGAGATGCTTCTGATCCACACGGCTCATTTGGAAGAAAGGAAACGGACAGAGACTCAGATTAGCAAACACTGGCTGGAGACTCAGCTTTAACTTCAGCTGCACATCTGATCTCCTCAACTCGCTGTTTTAAAGTTACAGTACAAATATTTTTCAACTTAAATGAACTGACTTAATGATTCAGCCATAAAAAGGTGAAAGAATCAGTGTTTTAAATGAAACGTTTCAATAAATGCAACATACATTTTGTAAATTGTAGAACTATGTTTGATCCACATGTATCCAGTGGGATCATGTGTGTGAACGTTCAATAAATGCACTGTAGAAATAACTGCTGTTGACACTTGTTTTTATTTCTAATGTTGAGTCATTTAATTTACATGTTCCTCTAGAACTACATGTAGATACTGCAGGAGGCACAAGAATGAATGATAGAAAGTATTATAGATAACGTGTGTGTGTCCACTGGAATATCATCAGCTGCTCAGATTGAAGGCTAATGACAGATGTGAGAGATCACTAATGGAGTTGAACTATAAAAGTGAAGGCTGAGTTTACAGGTTTGCTCTGTGAGGACTTCTGCAGTCCTCCCTCCATCAGATCACATTAGGTAAACAGTGCTCAAGTGTGTTTTTGATAAACGCAATTTGCTGCTACGCTCTTTTCCAGTCTGAATGGTGTGTTCTGCCTCTTGTAAGTTAATTTGCCAAATCAACAGAAAGAATCGGGAGGTCTAATGAAAAGCAGTGTGCTGGCAGAGGAACAGCATGCCAGCGGTCAGCTCCAGAACACGCCGCTTTAATGTGGTGATCGCACGCTTGGAGTTTAAATGTTCGTTTCCATAAAAAACCCCACAAGCCTTTCCGCTGTGTTTTTAGGTCTTACTACTATTTCCTCCCTGAGGTTGGTTATCACACACACACACAGATTATGAGGAAACGTGTTTAAACGCTCCACTATCACACAGCTCTGCTCCGCTGACATGTCGACGAGCGACGGCAGGTTTGTGCTCCTCAGAACAGTTGCTAGGGCTGTTCTGGCCTCGACTCAAAGGCTTTACTGTTATTTTTAATACACGTATTACATGACTCTGCTCTGTCAACGGTTCAGAAAGAAGGAAATAGCAGAATGAATGTAAACAACATGAGCTTCCATGTTTTTCCTCATCAGCAGCCAGGCCAAGCACTGATTTGGTAATGAGACGTCAGCTGATATTTGTTGTTAAAGGGTTAAAATAATGGTCTCGCAGTGCTGCCGTTCACGCCTCAAGAAAACATATGAGCAGCTCAAAAGCTTCAATATACACACATACAGAAGCAGTATTGACACTGACTGAATGTATTATATCTCATAGTTTTCATGACTTTTTTATTATAAAATGTGGTAAATAGTCACACTGAAGAATGAGTGTATTTGTCCAACCTTAGCAGTGTATGTAGAAACACACACACACACACACACACACACACCATTTCCTACAATCAGAAACACAACCTGTCAAACACTCAGATGGTGTGAATAAACACTGAGCTCAGTACTATTTTTGATTTAACTGCACTGACTTCATTAGATGAGAAAAAAACCCGTCTTATATTTGAAGTTTGCATGAATTATTCTGTCATTTTCCTGTTTATTTCTGTGAATCTCTATTGTATAGAAATGAAGAAGACTTGAGTGATGAACATTGTATTCTCTCATTCACTGCAGATGTCCCGTCTGACTCGCTGAGGGACTTCTTCGTCCCAAACACGGCTCCAATTAACCAGCACAGGAAACACAAAACATGCCACAGCTGATGGTCGGCTTTCCCACTTTGATTAATGACCGAGAGTCTGAAGAACGCTTGCTAAAACAATTAGCAGAAGAAAGACGAATAACATGCTGGTGAAACCTGGAGCGAGTCCTGTTTAGATTTCAGCTCTGTATATTTGTATGGCAGCGCTGAAATGTTTTGTGCACTAGCGCTGGCAGAAAGTTCGCTTGCATTTGTTGATTCATTGTTAAGGTCTTAAATCAAAACCACAGCAAAGACCATGAGCTCTGCACTTGTGTTTTCACATTTTAATGGAACATACTGACTCTCTACGGCATCCATTAACTAACCATGTACAACACACACCTGACCAGAACGTAAAACACAGCAGAATCTATGAAAAACAATCATCACACATAAAACAGTAATCAATAAAACAATAATATAGACGTAAATGTAACTTCCAATTATAGAGTCTGTTACAGAAATATGTATTAAATGTCAGAAACACTGATACCTATCAAAGCTTCTAAATCACTATTAAACAGTTTATCATATGTGTTGTAACTATCCATTGTCCCATTTAGCAGTGTGTTCAGTCTTTAACCCTTCACTGATCCTCACGTCTGCTGCTCTATTCACATCCACACAGATCTGTCTCACATCTATGTCTGTCTGAAACACACCCAGAAACACTCTCACACACATCAAATCCTGTGGAATTATGCCACTCTCTGTGAAATCGTGTTTTACAAGTACTTTTACTTTAGGAGTTTGCCTTGTGCAGCCTGTCAATTAACGTCTGTGTCTCACTGATACGGAAGCATAACTGAGGCTGAGTGTGTGTAATCCTGATCTTGCTGTGTGTTTTAGGTCACATGAGCTCATACAGCATTAAGAGACATGACATATGAGTTCAGCGTGTCCCTGACCATCACACACACACTGCTGGACCCTTGTATGAGTGTGTGTGATTGGGTCATTTGTAGCTGCTAAGACACCACAATATACAATGAAACATTCTAATATAATATTCAACGAAACAATGAAACAAGCTGAAACTCGATCCATCAGAGGAGTCAACGTGTTCTTGTCTCTCTAATGGCCAATCGGCCGTTCTCTCTCTCTCTCTCTCTGTTGTCGCTAGTAATGGTTGTTATTATTCTGCACTGCTGCTGTTCTTATGAGACACAATACTCATGTTCACTGAACGCTGCTGTTACTGCAGTAAGACACTTTTAATGGCTTTTCTTGTTGCTTTTGGACAAGCATATCCTGATTTCTGCCATAAAGCTGCCAATCAAAATCACTCCATCTGGCTGAGGGTTTGCGCTGTAACCAGAGGAGTCATTCTGTCTGAATGTGAGCAGAGACCATGACAACTAGATGAGCCACAGACAGAGATCCCTTGTGAATACCTCATCACCTCGATGACCATCGGCCTAAGTCCTCTGCTCAATCTGACCTGAGCTGCAGCCTGGAATTAAAAATCGCCATGTTGGTTTTGTCTGGCAAGAGGAGATATGGCCCCCAAACTGAGTCTGGTTTATCCCAAGGATGTTTTTCTCCATTTTTTCTCAGTGTTACCCAGAAAACAGGATACAGGTTTAACTCATTCGAAATAGTTAGAAGTGATGATGTTACAGACCATTTCCTTGTATCGTGCATGCTGCGTATAACTGATATTAACTATATGTCGCAGCGTTACCGTCTGGGCAGAACTATTGTTCCAGCCACCAAAGAAAGATTCGCAAATAACCTGCCTGATCTATCTCAACTGCTATTTGTACCCAAAATACACATGAATTAGACAACATGACTGGCAACATGGGCACTATTTTCTCTAATAAATTAGAAACTGTTGCCCCCATCAAACTGAAAAAGGTTAGAGAAAAACGTACTGTACCATGGTCTCTCAAGAAAGTAACTCGTAGTCTTGAACGCAAATGGAGAAAAACTAACTTGGAAGTTTTTAGGATTGCATGGAAACACAGTATGTCCAGCTATAGACAGGCTCTAAAAACTGCTAGGGCAGAGCATATATACAAACTCATAGAAAATAACCAAAACAATCCAAGGTTTTTATTTAGCACAGTGGCTAAGTTAACAAATTACCAGACGCCACCTGATTCAAATATTCCACCAACGTTAAATAGTAATGACTTTATGAATTTCTTCACTGATAAAATAGATAACATTAGAAATACAATAGCGAATGTAGATTCTACAGCGTCTAATCCTTCAGTTTCATCCATCGCACCCAAAGATAAACTGCAGTGCTTTACAACCATAGGACAGGAAGGGTTAGGTTACCCAAACCCTAACCCTGACCTCGGAATAAGAGAGAAACAGACTAATATTAGCGTAGATGCCATTCTTCTAATGATGTAACAAGTACATCGGGTGTTATGGGAAGTTTTCCCAGTTCTGGTTTACCTAATTAATGCAGCCTAAAAATCCTTTAATGGATTTGGATATTAAAAGCATATTAGTATGTTATGTGTAAGCCAGGTTAAAGAGATGGGTCTTTAATCTAGATTTAAACTGCAAGAGTGTGTCTGCCTCCCGAACAATGTTAGGTAGGTTATTCCAGAGTTTAGGCGCCAAATAGGAAAAGGATCCGCCGCCCAGAATAATTTTGATATTCTTGGTATTATCAAATTGCCTGAGTTTTGAGAACGTAGCGGACGTAGAGGAGTATAATGTAAAAGGAGCTCATTCAAATACTGAGGTGATAAACCATTCAGGGCTTTATAAGTAATAAGCAATATTTTAAAATCTATACAATGTTTGATAGGGAGCCAGTGCAGTGTGGACAGGACCGGGCTAATATGGTCATACTTCCTGGTTCTAGTAAGAACTCTTGCTGCTGCATTTTGGACTAGCTGTAGTTAGTTTACTAAGCGTGCAGAACAACCACCCAATAAAGCATTACAATAATCTAACCTTGAGGTCATAAATGCATGGATTAACATTTCTGCATTTGACATTAAGAGCATAGGCCGTAATTTAGATATATTTTTGAGATTGAAAAATGCAGTTTTACAAATGCTAGAAACGTGGCTTTCTAAGGAAAGATTGCGATCAAGTAGCACACCTAGGTTCCTAACTGATGACGAAGAATTGACAGAGCAACCATCAAGTCTTAGACAGTGTTCTAGGTTATTACAAGCAGAGTTTTTAGGTCCTATGATTAACACCTCTGTTTTTTCTGAATTTAGCAGTAAGAATTTACTCATCATCCAGTTTTTTATATCGACTATGCATTCCGGTATTTCGGTAACACTTTAGAATAAGGTTCCAGTAGTTAATGTTAGTTAACTACTTTCGTTAACATGAACTAAGCAAGAACAATCCTAGCATTTATAAGTCTTAGTTCATGTTAATTTCAACATTTACTAATGCATTATTTAAATCAAAAGTTGGGCTTGTTAACATTAGTTAATGCACTGTGAATTACCATGAACTAACAATGAATAACTGTATTTTAATTAACTAACATTAACGAAGATGAATAAATACAGTAATACATGTATTATTCATTGTTTGTTCATGTTAATTAATACATTAACTAACATTAACTAATGGAACC
>NC_068401.1:433390-445890 GCF_023724105.1 Carassius gibelio
TCTGTGAACCCCAACAACATCAGGTTTACTCTTAGATTTAAAGGCGTTCTGATTGAGGTCATTACATGGGCTCTTTGTTCTGACCTGCAGGAGATACTGAGCTCCTTGTCTGAGATCATCAGCAAACACAGGAGTGTAAAAGGCTTTGATTCGTGTCTTCAGGAGCCAGCGCTGATAGCGGACCTGCTCGTTCATCATATCCTTCGAGTTCGGCCTACGGAATCCCTGTGGGAAAAAGCAAGGACAAGTGCATGTTTGCGTTTGTAGATGCTCATAACTGCAATGTGTCAGATGTTTACTGAATTTACTAACCGTGCGTACGTGTCCACAGACCATCAAACCCACGTTTTTGGTGAAGGCGTGCACTAGATACAGCAGCGCTGGTCTTGAGTTTGGGTATCCAGACATTACAAGACACTGAGGCCTGTGGGAACAATGATTTCAGAGAGGTTTTGGGTCTCTATAGAGTCACATAAGACAGCATCTGCCGGTGGATCACCTGAAGTTCTTGATATGGTCCTCAACCCCGGTGAGATGCAGACTATGTGTTAGTGCCTTATTGTACATCAGCGCTTGTGTCGACGAACCCCAGTTCACATCTGCAGCAGAAAGATGCATTTTAACACTCAGTTGTAATGGATGACTTTAAAACATAAGCGATGACACTTTACAATAAGGCCTCACATCAGTTAAAGGGACAGTCACACCAAAATCTAAATCTTGTCATCATTTGCTCTCCCCCGTGTTGTTCCAAATCTAAAAGAGTTTATTTCTTGTGGATAGAAGATATTTTGAAGAATGTTCGTAACCACTCATTTCCCAAGTCACTGGTTACCCACATTCTTCAAAATTATTTATTTTGTTTTCAACAGAAGAAAGGAATTCAACACAAGGGTGAGTAATGATGACAGAAGTTTCAGTTTTGGATGAACTATGCTTTTATCATGAACCATAATTACATTTATGCATTTGGCAGACGCTTTTATCCAAAGTGACTATTCAAGATATAGATTTAACCAGTTCCATGATCTACAGGAACGCTGCATTAACATGATAATGAACTAACATGAAAAACAACATTTTAATTAACCAACATGAACAAATACATATTTCAAATACTGTGAAAATTATATAGCATATTATATGTCATTTACAGCATTGCATTAGTTGGCGTGTTTTCTAGTTTTCTAAATGCATATTATTAATTTTATTGTAAATGATTCATCTGCACATTTCACACTTTTTAAAGTTTTGACCTTGTCATGTTTCATTAAATCTTCTCTCTGGTGACGCATGAAGGATTCTCCGATCATTAAGAGTACTTAAACTCCGCCCCTCTTCTGAAAGCCACGCCCACATCCCAACATGAACTCAACAACCGATGCATGAACTAAGTCCCGTACTCCTGTGCAGTTTTACAGACCTGGTTTCTTGTAGCTGACGTAGATGTAGAGCGCCAGGACGATGCCGTTTGTGAGCAGCGCTGCCCACCAGTTGATCACAAACATCACCACGCAGCACAGCACGGCTCCGGCTAACGACACCCACTTGTTGTAGTATTTGAAGCTCGGACGCCATCCTGTTCAGATGGAGATCTGTGAATTACTCAATGATGTATGAAACCATCCGTGTCAGCGACCTGAGGAGGAACACCACGCTCATTTTCAGTTTCATCAGAGAGGATTTCTGCTTCACACTTGCCTGGGGAGTTCGCCAGCGACGCGTGGAAAACAGAGAAATTTATCAAGGCGTAAGAAGCCAAGAAGAAGTTGGAAATGATGGGAGCGATGACGTTCAACTGAGCTGAAACACCAACACACTTGGATTTTAGACACAGTTTCTGTCATTAGCATGTAAGTAGATAAGTCAGCATTGAGTGGGGTGTAGTTTACCGATCAGGATGAAGGCCAGGCCGATGATGAAGGTGAGGACATAAGCGCGCAGAGGCTCTTTGTTCTTCCCGTATCCTTTGGCAAACACATGCATTCCAGGGTAGATTCTATCCTTACACAAGGCCTACAAAACCACACACACACATTAAACTCCTACTTACCAGGTCAAGAAAATATGATCATATTACCCCAATTTTACAGTCTCTGCACTGGCTACCTATTAAGTTCCGTATCAGTTACAAATTATCATTACTTACCTATAAGGCCCTAAATGGTTTAGCTCCAGCATACCTAACTAGCCTTCTACCACGTTACAACCCATCACGCACCCTAAGGTCACAAAACGCTGGACTTTTGGTAGTTCCTAGGATAGCAAAGTCCACTAAAGGAGGTAGAGCTTTCTCACATTTGGCTCCCAAACTCTGGAATAGCCTTCCTGATAATGTTCGGGGTTCAGACACACTCTCTCTGTTTAAATCTAGATTAAAAACACATCTCTTTCGCCAAGCATTCGAATAATGTTTCTTTTTAATTGTGAGTGTAGTTGCATCTGTTCAAAGGTGCATTTTTATTCATTAACTTGGGTTAAACTAATTTTACTTTGTTGGATCAGCAGCTATGCTAATGATGTCTGTATTTTGTTTCTATGTTTCGCCACGGGATTTACATCCCGTGGTAACTAGGATTTAAACAAGCTCCAGTCTGGATCCAGAACACCTGAGAAGAGATGATGCTGACCCTCAGAGGACCCCAGATGATGCTAACCCTGAATCAACAAACAGAACTAACAATTATTGCTAAATGTGTGACTACATCATATAATAACTTAATTAATAATATTGATAGTTCATCGTCCAGCTGACTACGTCTTATATTATTATTATTATTATTTTTATTTTTTCTAAAATCCTGTCAAATGTGCACAAGCTACTACTAAATATTGTAGAAACATAATTTTCTGTAAAGTTGCTTTGTAACGATTTATTTTGTAAAAAGCGCTATACAAATAAACTTGAATTGAATTGAATTGAAAATCAACTCAGACAACACATAACCTGAAGAACAGAGTGATGGTTATATTAAACAATATAAGATCATAGGAAGCTCTGATATACAATATTTGGCCAATATATAGGGTATGGTAATGCAAAATCGTCATTTATAATTTTATCATTTATGCATTTGGTAGACACTTTTAATTCAACGTGATTTACATTGCATTGCATCAATCGTTCCATTCTTTCAGTTCATGCATTTTCTTGGAATAAACTGTAACCTGTCAAACAAAATGATGATGCCCGCTCGCTGATGCACCTGATGATTGTGTAATAAATTACTCCAAATGCAACTCATTTAGTTAATCACTGCACAAAAATCAAAAAGCACAAGCTTTTGTATCAGGCTGTTTTGTTGAAACAGTAAATACAACTCCAGAAGATGAGAAATAGGAAAATTACGCAGGGAGAGTGCCAGGAAATCAGAAAGGAAAAATGTGTAATGGATGCAAATAGGTAATTGATGTGTTTTAGTTGTGCTGATCACATTAATAATAAGGTTATTTATCAGAGACTAGCACCATTCAGCATGCATCTGTTTAAAAAAAAAAAAAACAGATAATCCACACACATACAGAGAAATCAACAGATGCATGGAGCATCTTGGATGAAGTCCATGTGCTTTTTGAGGCGCTTACTGTAGATAGAGATTTATAGTGGGAATAAACCAAATATCTCCCTCAAATTTTAAGACGATGAAGAATTCTACCATATAAAACTTTATGTAAATAGTCTAAATTTGAACTGGTTTGAATGAAAACTCCCCAAACACACAACCTTTACTTCTAGTCATTTCTGTAACAGAGAAAAACATCACAGAATCATGGAAGTGAATGAAAGTCGATGTCAATTCATCAATTCTTTTGAGATTACTGGCTGATTTCAGGGATGCAATGAAAAAAAACTCCATTTACTAGCAAATCTGGATACCTAGTATCCAAAATACAATAGCTTTTAACCAAAGTTTAAGACATTGTTCAGTAGGAGGTTTGTATGTGCCCTGACCTGGAAGACTTTGGGAGCGCTGACCAGAGAAGCAAGCGCTGATGAGAGAGTGGCCGAGAATATCCCAGCTGTGATGAGCGGCCCGAAGCCAGACACCAAACTCATCACCTGAAAGATCATTAACATCACAGAACATCAGTAAAGCTGAATGACTTACTACATCTCTTCTCAGTGCTGGGGGGAACGCATTAAAAGTAACGCCAAACGTAATCAGATCAAACTAGCAAATGCATTGCTTTTCATTTATGATGTGTAACATGATGCTACTGTAGATCTAGACTAACTGTCAACATGCATTTAATCTTCTCACTCGCACAAAAACAGATTTAGTATTCCTCAAAACGAATAAAATCAGTGAAATGTAAACTCAGAATATTATGCAAAACTACATTAATTAAATATGCTAAATAACACAAATATTCTTTATGTATTTAATCCCATTTTATTAACCAGTGTCTTTGCTGCTGAGGTTTGATGATCCAGTTCAACCATAATAATAACCAAAAATTACTTTAGATAAACATTGCATTTTTGTTTTTTTGATGATCGAGAAGAACGTGTTGAACTTTCTTCTATGCATTCTATTCTTCATGTAATCCATAATGGCAGGACAGCTGACAGTTTGTTTGACCGGCGCCCTCTACTGTACAGATATGAGTTTTCATTTCCTCAAACCCGAGGCTCATTCATTTCATTTTTGGGGCCCTATTTTTACGATCTAAGCACATGGTCTAAAGTGCAAGGCGCAAATGCCCTTAGGATGTGTCTGAATCCACTTTTGCTAGTTTAACGATTGGAAAAATGTTGGCAAGCTCTAAAAGAGTTGTTTCTATTCTCTTAATGTGTAATGGGTGTGTTTTGGGTGTAATGTGCATTAAACCAATCTCCCATTCAAGCAAGATTCACTCATGCCATGGCAGACATTCCCTGGAATGCAAATTTTAGCAGTTTTTTTTTGTTAGTTTCGAGCAGTTTTCGGCTACTTTTGAGTAGCGATTGGGGGAGGGGGGGTTCTTGGGAAAACCTGGCAACCCTGATGCCGGATTCGCTATTTACATGGGATTTTTTTTGCAAGAGCAAAATTTGGCATCTTTGTGTGCTGCTGTGCATCCCTGTGTGCATATTACTCTTTAAATAACAGAAAATAAATAAATATTGTGCTACTGACTTTAGACAAGGTTTTTCTTGGTCAGTGGCGCAGTCTATTTCAGCTGCTTTAAAACAGCAACATGCAAACAATCCTCCTCGTTTTCAGACCAAATGGGTGCAAATGCATTTGCTATTTAAACAATGTGGTGCAGGACATGAAAATGAGAACTGCGTTGGTTTGAAACTAGCAAAAATAACTTGCATTGCATCTGGCGCCTCATTGCACTGGGTATATAATAGGGAGCTTTTGAGTGAAATTTGATTTCACATTTGCCAAAAATAGAACTTTTTGTAATGCATTACTTTTAAAAGTAACTTCCCCCAACACTGAACATCAACATATGCATTCCCGAATAATAATGCTAACTTTGAGCACACCTGGAAGTCGTTCTGAAGGCCGTACTTGCAGCCGCCCTCTTTACAGATGGAGAAGTCGTATCCCAGCGTGCAGGCGGCGTCGGTGCAGTTCTCCAGCGAGCCCACCATGGTGTCATTATCATCGCCTGTGGCGTCCCGCACGATACAAGAGCCTAAACACATGGCAAACCCATAACATCACCTCTGGACCACGAGGCGAGAACATTCAGAGAAAGAACCACACAAATACCGTTCGAGATGGCAACAGCGATGTAAACCACTCCAGTTATGAGGATCGCCAGGAGAGTTCCTTTCGGAATCGCTAACTGTGGATCCTACAGAGACCAGATCAGCTGTGATGACCACCAAAATCCAGCAGAACTCTTGGAAATAAAGCTTCTTTACGAGCATCAATGTTGCATGAAGGACCTTTAACACCCAACACCACTTCATAGTGTTCTTCAAACTGTTACTCACACTAAGAATAAACGGTTCTTTAAAGAACTGATCAGGTTCCAAATGGTTATTCTGTGACATCACTGTGAGAATAAATGTTCCTCACCGCCAGGTCTCCTGATATATTGGCTCCCGCTAGGATTCCTGTGGCGGCCGGGAAGAAGATGGCAAAGACGGAGAAGAAGGTTTCGTCATCTCTGAAGTCTGGACCCATGTTCTCCATCATTATGGCAGCTTTGAGACAGACAAACACAAGAATGAACACGCCATGGAATCCCTTCCTCCAGCACTGATCTTAAATAATGATCAATGATCACAGATGAGTAAAGACGTCCAACCGTTATAACCGAAGAAGCCTTGAGGCTCCTTCGACTTCAAAGGGATGAAGGATCCGATGAAGTAGTTGCAAATAGCCGCCACAAGAATCACCATTAACACAATCTGGGCCTGTCAAAGACATGAGTACATCACAGGACTTAAATAACACCGACCTGCATCATATCCACTGAATGGAATCCAATACTTATTTTGAGCTGCTGATTCCAAAAATACAGTAGTATGGCTATATAATTCTGTGTCCACAGATATGTGAATGGAGGAATATACTGACTTTTGCCTCCCACTCCATTCCAGCGACAGAGATGCCCAGCAGTAAGACGGCGGTGAGCGTGCCGACGATCCTGATGTCATTGATCTCATCCGTCATGAGAGCGTCTATACTCTGATAAACACAGGGTGTTTACATTATGAATGAATATGGAGGATATATGTCAGCCTATCACCGTAAGACAACCACAGCAGACATGCACATCTAAAAAATCAATGAAAATCAGGTGCATGACCAAAAACACTAATGCATTAGTCTGATGAAGAAACATCAGGTCTGTCACGCTCATCATCATCCATCCAAGGTCTGGGCGTTCATACTCACATCCAGAAGCTCAACGACGGTTTCTGCAAAACCTACGACATACATGGCCACAGCGACAGCATTGGCAAAGGCAAAGATCAGACCAATGGATCCTCCAAACTCTGGACCCAAACTCCTGGAGATCAGGTAATATGCCCCGCCTAAAACCAGCCAATCACAGACATTAACTCCTCACTTTAGACCAAATATATCCAAAACTATTAGAACAGAAGTCACAGTTAGTGAAGAATAACTCTCAGTAACATTGAACTTACCAATAAACAGTAATATACTAACACAGATTTAGACAGATCTGTGAACGATTTTTAAAGAAATAGGCATTTGTGTAAATAAAAGAGTTCAGCTCATGAGAAATGGGAGCAAAAATTTAAAAAAGTGTTGCGTTTATAATTTTGTTCAGTGTAAATACATGAAGCAATGAATGGTAAAAAGTAAATTTGATGGTAAAAAATGTGTAAATTAGTGTCATTTATACACACACGACCCAGTCAAACGTTTTTGATCAGAAAGATTTTTAATCTGTTTTGAAGAAGTCTCTTCTGCTCTCCAAGCAGTGTTTATTTGATCAGAAATACAGCAAAAGCATTAATATTGTGAAATATTTTTACTATTTAAAATAACTCATTTCAATTTAAATATATCTTAAACTGTAATTTATTTCTGTGATGCGCAGCTGTATTTTCAGCATCATTCAGAAATCATTCTAATATGTTGATTTGCTGCTCAAGAAACATTTCTGATTATTTTTATTATGTTGAAAACAGCTGAGTAGATTGTTCAGACGTACAAAAGACCATTTATCTGAAAAAGAAATCTTTTTGTGACACTGTAAATGTCTTTATCATCACAATTTAAAGCATCCTTGCATCCTCTATATATATATTTAATATATTTCTTTATTTCAGACGGTTATTAATATTATATAATACCTCACTGACCTCCACGCACGAAGCCGTTGGTGGCAATAGCTGATGTTGAGAGTCCAGTGATAGACGTCACCACGATAGCCATGAGAACGATGGCACAGGACAGAGCTGCAGGAACACAACACAGTCTGTGACTGACCATTCCTTCTGATCTGGGGTCAGTGCTGCTGGTCAGTTATCTTACCGATGCCCGCCTGACCCACGATCCACGACATCCTGATGAACAGCATCACTCCCCAGATGTTCAGCATGCATCGTATCTGCACACAGTCAGCATCAGCATCAGCAGTGTTCGTTAGAGTTATGTGTGTGTGTGTGTGTGTTGATGGATCAGAGAGGTCAGAGGTCGGACTGACCAGCACTCCTTTGACCCAGCCGAACTTCACCGTGCCTCCCTTTGAATCGGACAGTTCTTTGGCTGTGATGATCTCGGCGGCCGTGAGCTCCTCTCCGTTGGGGAACCCCTCCTCAAACGGCTCCTACACAAGACCACACCCCTCCAGAGTCAGCATATGTCACATCTGATAACTCGAGCTTTTACTAGGACTTATTATTTAATATGCAGAAGAGAAAGAGCAATATTTGCTTTTGAATGACTTCGTTTCTCAGATGGTTCAAAGTTATGAAAAATGAAAAAATATTGAATGCCTTTATGGACTAGTTAAGAGCTCATGGAAGAATGCAGTGTTACTGTATCAATGTGGCACTTTAAATTTGTTTTATTCATAGTTAGAATCAGTTTTCATTTTATATCTTCCACTTTAGTTTTAGTAAATGTTTTAGACATTTTAGTAGTTTATATATATGTGTGTGTGTGTGTGTGTGTGTGTGTGTGTGCGTGTGTGTGTGAGAGACCATGGATCAAAATTATCACTTTTTTCTTTAATTCCAAAAATCATTAGGATATTAAGTAAAAATCATGTTCCATGATATTTTGTAAATTTCCTACCGTAAATGTATCAAAACTTAATTTTTGATTAGTAATATGCATTGCTAAGAACTTCATTTGAACAACTTTAAACATGATTTTCTCAATATTTTTATTTTTTGCACCCTCAGATTCCAGATTTTCAAATATTGTCATTCTAACAAACCAGACATCAATGGAGAGATTATTTATTGTGTGTGTGTGTGTGTGTGTGTGTGTGTGTGTGTGTAAAATTTCTATTTCATTTCTGAAATGCAATGTTTAAACATGCATCTAACTAAATATGCATTCAATAAGTACATTTCCAGCACATTCATAATTTTTGTTTGATTTTATTGTCATATGAGATTTAAAGGTATTCTGGATTTTTCTTTGTGTAACCCCATAAATCACCAGACAGTAAACAAGCACATTTTCACCACGTCCCTAGGAATAAAAATGCTTCACAAATCAGTATGGATGAAATATGAACAAACATACAGAATATATAGAGGAATAAAACTGCAATCATGTGATAACAGATGAAGCACATTGAAATTAACTCTTAAATGTGTGTTTTGGATGTTTTCTTTCCACTAGTCTGAGAAGAGACTTGATATGTAAAAAAAGACTCACAACTGACCAGTGCATGTAAACACACTGGTTTTGACTGAATAGCTGAGCTGTTTTAGTGTGTGAGTCCTGATTAACACACGAGTGTGTAACCTGTGTGTCCAGTGATGTTCAGGGGACACTGGGTCTTTGAGAGAGATGCACGGGTCACACGCTCACATTGTGATGTGACCCAGATCGCTCATGGTGCCTCATGGAGTGGGTGTGTGTGTGTGAGAGGGACTATTGTCTGAGGACAAGTGTGTGTGTGTGACATCACACAAGTCATGCAACTTACAGACATAAGAGAAGAAACAAACTACACTCATCACTCATACTGCAATAACACATCTGATTATGATCTGATGACAGCTTTTAATATCACATTTGTGCTGCATGTCATTTTAAATAATAAAGTGTTTGCAGGGAAAACAACATAATGCACTTCATGTAGGAAATCAGACCGGGGCTAGTTGTCACAGGCACTAGAGCTCAGGATTGAGTTATGAGAGTTTTACGAGTTGTAAGTTTTATATGTTGGTTTCAAACAATCATTAATAATCATTTACTTTGAATCAGAAAATGATGATTTGACATTTTGTCAGTTACATTTAAAATATAGATACGCTGTTATTTTACTGTCATTGAGATCGTTTATTTAAAATATTTTGAATGAGTGGTTTTTGCATTTTCATTTTAGTTAGTTATAATACGTATTTTGTGTGTTTTTGTCATTTTTATTAGTTTTTGTTTGTTTAGAAAATGTCTATATAGATATTTATTTATTTTATTTTTGCCATTTTATATCCTTTATTGGGAAAGGAAGTTTACTCTACAATGAACTGCTTTGTATTTTATTGTAAAACCATTTTAATTATTGATGGAAAATCTTTAAATATAATACATTTGAAATATAGATTTGTCATCGATTTGTCTTTATTGGTTAATAATAATAATATATATATATATATATATATATATATATATATATATATATATATATATATATTTATTTATTTATTTATTTATTTATTTATTTATTTTTTCATTTTCACGTGTATTTTGTGGTTACTGCTATTATATTAAAAGCTAACATCGTGTTAATAAACAGAACGTTCATATTCTTACAGTTTTCTTCATTTTTAATGTAAGATGTAAGTTGCACAGTAACTGCTTTTGAAATAAACGCAGTAAATCGTGTGACAACATGCCCCGGTGCCCGATAGCTCTTGCAGCACGCGCACAGATAAACCACAGCCACGCGGTATAAAGTGCGCGAGGAAACACAGCACGAACCTTGTCGAGTTCATCGTGGAGCTCCGACAGCGACGGGCGCACGAGCTTCTCCCCGAGCGGAGCCGCGGTCTGCCGGTAGAAGTCGATGTTGGGCACCGCGTCGATGGTGTTGTGCCCGAATGTGCGCAGGTAATACGTGCTGGAGTGCGTGTCCGAGAAGTGACTGAGACCCCCGGTGGACGAGTGCAGGCTCGCCTCGCTCCTCACCGTGTCTCCGTTCAATCCCGCGTCAGGCGCGGCGTCAGACGGGCTTAAGAAGTTCACCACCCGGAACCGGCTCTTGGACTCCTCACCGGTGGAGGAGCGCGATCCCGGCGGGGTTTTAGGAGCGACGCCCGCCGCTGCTGCCGCCGCCGCCGCCTCCGCCACCGGATCCACCTGGAAGCGGCTCTGAGAGGACCCCGGCGCCCGGAGGGTGGGCTTGTGTCCGGCTGGAGGAGATGAGGGCTGATCTGACATGATGGAGATGATGGAGAATCACGGGGCGCGCCGGTAACGGTGCATCAGTCACTACAGAGAGCCAGTCAGACGTAACCACACTCGTGACCGAGCGACGCTCTCTCACAGCAGTTCGAGCTGGATTAAACTTAGATATTTCGATGAAACCGTGTTTAGTTTCAGGGTCAGAATACAACCAGTTTGATCCCTGACGGTTTCATTCAGGTTTTCGCGTGCGTCACCGCGCGTCACGAGCGGCGCGTAATTGCGCGCAGAAACACAGACGCAAAATGCATCAACTAACAGCGAACAATAAAACTGGTTTATCATGAAATAGCAACTGTACAATCGTTCATGCTAACAAACACAGGTTTCAATTAAAAAATGTAGCCATAATTAATAAATATTGAAATTGTCATTAAATAAAACTCATAAATAATGTTTAATTATTGTTTAGTATTAATTCATGTTAACTAATGAAACGCATTATTTTTGCTTTTATTTATGATAAGCATTTAAACACTACCCTGCACAGTAACAGTGTTCTTTTAGTATAACTGGAGATACCATTATAGTTTTTATTAATATTCTGAATTTATTTTTTATATTCTGATTTCAGGTAGTTGTAGTAATTTTCTTTCCTTTTTATTAATTTGTTTTTTACATTTAGTGTTCAGTTGTTTTAGTACATAAAGTTAAACTGAATTAAAGTGAAAATGTTGCTATGGCAAGTACATTCGATTATTTTTTATTTTGTTAAGTTATTTCAAGTAACAAACTTTAACTTAAGTATAATAACCCTGCTATAGTTCAGAAAATCTAAAATAGTGCATGGTTTATTACTTAACTAAAGTAGTTTTATGAGCTCACGTTAATCAAAGGAATATCATAAATTTTAATGCAAAAGCAGCTAAAAACTTTTCCATTAATGCACATTTAAACAACAAACAAGTGAAGTATAGAGGCAACGGTATGAAGTATTTCCACCCTCTGCAGGATGTTAAAACCTCAATCTGATTCCAGTTCAGAGAGAAACAATGGTTTTCTGTGGAGAGGAGTGATGACATTCAGTCACATTAGCATATAACACAACACACTCTTTCACAATCTCACTCTTCACAATACAGAGCTGAAAGAGATCCTTCGCAAACCTCCTCCTCCTCAGAAGAAGAAGAACATTGTGTCTCAGAGCACATGGGATCAGGAAAAGCTCTTTGTCTTTCCTCATATGATCATTATGCTCTGTTTTTCTTCATATTAGTTCCCCACGCCGCACTCTCGATCCTGTTTCATGCCTGCAAATAAAAACAGCAGGGTTTGTGTTTCTTTGTGAACGACGTCTGCTGGTTGTTCCTCATCTTTCCCGAGCCGTAATGATGAACTCACGTCAAAACGTAATGTTCAGAGACGATGCAAACTTTATTCACTCCAAACGACAGGTATACACAGTTTATCATTGTCCATCTAATGATAATC
>NC_068401.1:453390-454995 GCF_023724105.1 Carassius gibelio
CTTATTATAGCAATTCTAACCATTTCTGGAAGACTAGTTTAAGCTCATTGCCTGACATCAGAGCTGTGCTGTTTAACCATCTCCTCCACCTGTAATAGCTTTATTTAACCTGAGCCGTCTCTTCTAGTTACACCTGAACATTCAAGCTGCGGTTTAGTGTTACTGAAATAAGAGTCGTTCAGTAAACTCAATCTCATGCAGTATAAACTCAGATCTTGCTTCTAAATGTTGAACAACTTTATGCCATTATGAAGCTTTCAGAGATCGGTTCTTAATAGAAACATATTTTCTTTGTGTAAAGAACACTTTTGCACTATAAAGAACATTAAGTGGTCCCATGCATGTTCATCAATGCCAAAAAGACTCACAAACTCTCAATCTGAATCGTTCTAACGATTACAATTTGAACTTTGAACAGTGGAGTCTGACTCATGACCGATTCGTTGTAATGAATCAGTTAAAAAGACTCACAAACAGCCTCAAACTAACATTCTGAATCAATATAATGACTAGAGTGTGAACAGTGGAGTCTGAATCATGAACAAATGACTCTCTAAACGATTCCTTGTAAAGAATCAGTCAAAAAGATTCACAGTCTGAAACTCACTATATATTAAACATAAAGGTCCCAAATTGAGATTTTCACTATAATTACAAAAAAATAACCATTTTTGGTTCCCCAAATAATTTTTCGGTGATCAGTTATAAAAAAATGTTTGTTTGTTTTTTTCTTAGTGTGAAGAACAATTGAATAATAAAGAAACCGTTTTCCTCTTTAAGGAATATTAAAGGGACCATGTATGTTAAAGGTTCTTTGATTCACCAGAGCCAATGAAAAAAAAAATTAAGAGTTTAGATGTAGATGAAACTGAGGGAAGATTTTGTGATGGTGGTTTGATTTGAATTATGAACCTAGCATTATTTATTTATCTGTTGTCACTGACTGGCGGTTCACCATCATGTTCAGTGTTTGCCAAAAACCACAAGACAAAGTCCTTCTGCTTACAAAAGTCAACAAACCATGTGCTCTGTTCCAACATGATATTACACAATATCTGGAATTATGGATATTTTTAAATAAACCTGGATGTACAACACACAGAATGACATTGTGTTTGATTAATGACAATTAAACGACGATCATATATTTTGCATTATTCTTGTGAAACATGCGGACTGAATGAGGCGTGATCTTACCGCAGTAACACACTCTCGTTCGTCTGCTGATGTGGAGGAACGGAGCACATCGGTCTCGCAGCATCGTTTCTGCTCTTGCACTGAACCTCGTCCTCAAAAACCAGATGTTTCTCCATCAGGATGACTGTGATCATGTGCTTTGTTTCCCATCAGAGTTTCTGAGGCTCTTTGAGGAGCTTTTGACCCACAATCAGCTCTGAGTTAATCAGTGATTTTGCTGTTTTGCTGACTAATGCAGAATTACAGCTAAACAAAAACACACCAAGGTCAAGAGATGATCAAATGCATCTCCAAAAATGAGTAAATAGGTGTAAAAAGCTATTTAATAACGTAAAGCAAAAGTTTGAAAATAACTACTCATTGCTACGTTTGAAGATTTTGGTAGATACAATTACATATGTAACAATT
>NC_068401.1:467995-515495 GCF_023724105.1 Carassius gibelio
AGTGAAGGCTGAAGTTAATGTGAAGTGTCACGTCTGTACAGTAGAGGGCGCTGCTCAAACAAAGCTTTAGCTGTGCTGCTGTTCTGGATTACATGAAGAACAGGACACCAGAAGAAAGTTCAACACTTCTACTTCAGCAATGAAACACAGATGTCTCATTAGTATGGTTGATTTGGATCGCTGAACATCAGCAGCAAAGACATTGGCTAATAAAATGGGATTAAATATATAAAGGATATTTGCGTTATCTAACACATTTAATCATTGCGAGTTTGCATTTCACCGTTATTACTGATTGTGAGGAACATTGAATGTGTTTCTGAGTAAACACATGTTCATATTTAGTCTAGAACTACAGTGAGATCATGTTCACACACAACACTCTGCACTGACTCCTGATCTCTGTCTCCATGGCAACACCAGAGCTGTCACTCAACACATGGAAACAAAGTAACTGCTGTTTCTTATTTCAAAAAGTAACTGATATTTATTTACTCTGACATTTTCTTGTCAATTAAAGATGAATGCATTAACTTGCTAGTTACTTGAAATGGTAATCAGTTCATGTAACAAATACTTTTAATGCATTACTTTAATTAAAGCTGCGGTAGGGAACTTTTGCCGCTCTAGCGGTTAATAAACAGAACTGCTTGCGTCTTGCGGAAGAACATCGTAGCCGGAACTACTTCTCTCTGTTTATGTCTATGAAGAATCACAAAGGTACTGGGTTACTCCGCCGCGGTATCCCCGAAGCAATCTAAAATAGTCCGAATATAAACACTTATTATAGGTGTACCCTAGTGATTCAGGACAAGCTAAAAACACGGTTTGGAAAATGGATTCATGGTGTACTCGCTTATTATATAAATTTTTCTACATTTTGAACACAAACAAAGTGACGGACCGCAGCTCTGATTGGTTGTTTCTTACCGGGAGCGATGGAGTTTCTGCAAATGGCAATAGGACACTGGGAGGAGCCAGAGGAGCTTGATTTTATCACAGATTATCTGTCTCATATTCTACTGTCAGGACATAATGACAGGTTTAATAAATATGTAAAAAATATATATTTACAAAAGTTACCTACTGCAGCTTTAAATGACCGTCTTTATGAATGAATCGTTGAATTACTGACTCAAATGACTCATAAACAAATTGATTGAGGAATGAAAACAGAAAATTAAACGCTGCGCTGTTGCTCTGAGACAAATGTTCTGAGCCGAGTTTGTCTGGAACTATTTTTGATGACAAAAAAATTAAAAAATACATTTTTGTGTCTAAAATGTTACTCAATCAGTTTTAACTGCTTGTTTCTTGAACTGTCGTATAAAATAAATATCACATTCATGACTGCACTCAAGCGCTGATATTGGGGAAAACAGTTCTCTTGCTCGTACAGTTTACAGGAAACTAAAAAAAGCGCAGTTTCTTGTGGTTAATGACTGATTTTCTTCAAAACAGCGTCTGAGAGAAATTCAACAACACTTTTATTCAACAACAATATGAGTTCAGTTTCACATTCACTGACTGTGTGTGTGTGTGTGTGTGTGTGTGTGTGTGTGTGTGTGTTTGTCAACACAGTCTTAAACCACAGACATGACAGTAGTTAAAATGAGCTCAACTTCCTCTTTCTCCTTCATCTATTTCTGGTCTCACTAGTCTTTTAAAACAATAACGGACCACCATCCACGACATGAAATGAGAAATGATGTTCATCAACACAAGAACAACATCCTCATCCGCCAATAAAACAAGACCAGTAGTTTATTAGGGCTGAACGATTTGGGGAACAAACATTTTTATGGTAATAATTGAATATTTCGGAGCGCTGCATACACCTGAAGTGTGTGCTAAAGCCTGTCAAACTGCGTCTGATTACTGAACTAAGTTATCTTTTGCATTAATACTGTCAAAACACATGTAGACTCAAGTCGTTTATGTCTAAAAAGAAAGTAAAGAGTTGAGAGAAAAATGTATGTGTGCCAGTATATTAGATGCGTGCAGGTCTTAAAGGGACAGTACTCCTATTAAACATGCAGCCTACTGTCATTACAGCCAAGGGATAGATCACCCTCATATTTCATTTCTGTCATTATTTACTCACTGGCACGTTGTCCCAAACCTGTATTAATTTCTTTCTTGTGCTGAACACAAAAGAAGATATTTTGAAGAATGTGGGTAACCAAACAGTTGCTGGTCCACACTGAATTTGACGGTAGCAAGAAATACTCTGGAAGTCACTGTGGCCCAGGAACTGTTTGGTTTTCACCGTTTATGTTCAGTAGAAAGCTTTAAAACCACTTTTGAGTGAGTAAATGGTGGTATACTAATGAAACACTATGACAGAATTTGTATTTCTGGGTGTACTATTCCTTTAACGTTAATAAAACAACAAAACACAAAGAGAAAAATCACTCAATGCTCTTGACTGAAGAACTTTAATACAGTTTTTAGGAATCAGTTTATATAGTGTTGTATTTTTATATATGTTCATTCAGTTTCTTGAATGCTCTGCTGAATACACCAGCTGTACCTGAAAATACAGCACGGTTTGTTTTATTAGTAGATTATGTGCAGTTGTAATGTGTATCTTTGTCATTAGACATTTATCTTTATTATAAAAAAATAAGAACAAAGACTTTGGCCTAAATATCTGACATTCTTCATTTTTTTATTACCTTGAAAGACTTTGTCTTTATAATAAAGAAATTAGTTTGTCTGTAATGCTCAGACAGCTTGCAAAATAGTAAAACCAACATGACAAAGAATCGTGATATTTCTAAAAAGAAAAAACCTGATATGATATTTTTTCCATATCGCCCACACCTATATATTATATATAGCATTTATATTAGATTTTAAATGTTAATATAATTATTACTCTGTATTATAATTATGACAACTAAAAAATAAATATCACTTCTGTAATAATATTAGAATACAATTTACTGATTTACTCCTGGAGCCAAGCCGAAATTCAGATATCTCTGGAACTGGAGCATATATGGCCTTAACAATAAAATTGCCAAAAGGAAAGTTTGTTAAGACTCAATATATAAAGGGGCATTTAGATATCTTTAATACTTTTTGAGTTACAGGTCTACAAACTTTGGAGAAAAAGTTTTTGAACGCTCATTATTGAAACATAAAGCAACTGAACTGCTACAGTTAAAGTCAACGCTGATTTACACCAACACAGAGTGACATCCTACACAACATACACACACACACACACACACACACAGACACACAGACACTCTCTCACACACACACACACACACACACAAACACACACAGACACAGACAAACACACACAAACACACAAACACACACACACAGACACAGACACACACACAGACACACACACACACAAACACACACAAACACACACACACACACACACACACACAAACACACACACAAACACGCACACACACTCACACAACACACACACACACACACACACACACACACACACACAGACACACACACACACGCAGTAAACGATCTGTTGGAGGTGCACTGCTTCTGCTCCAGGGTGAGTGTGTTTGTTTCTTCTTCTCTTCACGGCTGTCTATAAAAATAAAGCCGCATCTGATCTCAGTGAGGAGCGTTTCAGAAGACAACACACACACACACACACACACACACACACCTCGCTCCTCTTTATCCATGCATGCAGATGAACGAAACTGAACCGAACCCGAAGCGTCAAATCAGCTTATCACCGACAGCAATGAACTACAGCTGCAGATGAGACGAGATCTCTCTCTCTTACACACACACACAATCAAAACACACACTCACCAACTCACACACACACCCACACACAAATAAAAAATGAAGTAAATTAAAAGGAATATAAACTATAAATAAATAAATAATCAAATGACAATAAAACAGAATCTTATAATTATATTATAATAACACTTATCATGCTCAAATGCACACTGATCCTTTAAGACTCAAGTTTCTCATTGAGAGAATGATTGACAGCTGTGATGACATCACAACATCAAGAAATGCATACTGCATGTATTTGCATAATTTATAGTGATTGGTCTGTTGAGTCGTCTCTAGGTGTTTTACACTGGCAGGATATAATCATGTTTTGGGATGCACACATCTTCACACATCTTAACCAAAGCCTCGTCATCATCATCATCATCATCATCATCTTCATCTTTATTCTGCTGCTGTCAGTCCATCAGCAGCTGCTCATTTACACGGTATCTCTGAGGTCACGACCAGCTTTACCCACACTTAACGTGATTAGTAAATATGAGATGACACGATTTGATTTCATCATTGATGAGTTACTTTTTAAAGAGGGAGTTTTTTCATCATCTGAAGCTGAATAAATGATCTCTCCATTGATGTGTGGTTTGTTCGGAGGACAATATTTGTCTGAGATACAACTATTAGAAAATCTGGAATCTGAGGGAGCAAAAAAATCTAAATATTGAGAAAATCATCTTTAAAGTTGTTCAAATGAATTCTTAGTAATGTATATTACTAATCAAACATTACGTTTTGATATATTTACTGTAGGAAATGTACTAAATATCTTTGTGGAACATGATCTTTACTTAATATCCGAATGATTTTTGACATAAAATAGAAATGTATAATTTTGACTCATACAATGTATTGTTGTCTATTGCTACTAATAACCAGTCATAAACTGTATTATTTTCTTCTCTGCAGCTGTGAAACCAGCAAACAACATTCTCTTTTGTATCGAGCCTATACAGAAACTAGAATCATCAAGATATACACAAGGGTTAGCAAAGTAATCAATTTGTAGTGAAGATGAATTATTACTTGATGCCACGACTGATGTGTGGAACACAGTTACGTGAAATAAGATAGGTTTCAGGGAATGACTCAGAATAATAAAAAACACGTCAACCATCAAAAACTCCAGCGCAAGCGTCATATTAGCAGCTTTGCTTTATCCAGCAAACTAATGCGAGTAGCTCTGGATAAACCCGTGCATAAAGCGCTTCCATCTGTCATAATGAATCCAAAACTCTTAATCAATAATGCATTATCGTGCATAATCGTGCAGGCTGAGATTACGCCGCAGTTATAATCTGACGTGATTAAAGCCGAGCAAATCCAGCCTCAACTGCAGTCGCTGCGCATTTCCCAACACATGCATTCAATACAATCATTATTTTATTTTTATAGCACATTTAAAACAGCTGCCATTGGCCAAAGTGCTTTTCCAACATCATTACCTTAAGTCACACCATCAAAATTAAACATTAAAATATAAAACCTGATCACTCTAATCAAAGCTCTACTAAAAACGTACAATTTCAATCTAGACTTAAAAGCATCCACAGATGGGAATTATTTAATATGCATTGGTTCCATAATCAAGGAATTACAATAATCGATGTGTGACGACACAAAGGCATGAATAATAGTCTCCAGGTCCTTAAAAGAGAGCAATGATTTCAGTTTAGAGCTGATAAACAGCAGCCTTCACAACACTAATAACCTGTCTATCTGAAACTAAAGCTGAATCCATTATAACAGCCACATTTTTGATCTGAAACACATCTTCATAGAGGCCAATCATTTCCTTGGAAGAAGATCCAAAGAAAACGCACTCAGTCTTATTAGTATATGAATAAGATGAATAAAATGTCTTGCCAAACAGGCTCTTATCTCACCTAAACACTGAGCAAGTCCATTAATGGAATGAGAGCTATTTGGATCTATTCGAATATTTAGGCTTTAGGACCTTTACTATCCCTAATTTGGATTATTGCCAAATATGTGCTTTGTGCATTGTTCATAATTTTTTATATTATTCATTCATGTGATGGTAAAACACACAGGAACGTGTAAATTAGTGTCAAACAATCCCTCACCCTTTTATGCCTTGTTACACACAAACAAGTTTCATTTAATAGTTACTTACTTTAATTTAGCTAGAATGTGATCGCCTTGAAACCACCGATTTTGTCTCTTTTAATAATTGATGATAATAGCGCTTTGCTCTGAACCAGGATACATTTTTCAGAGCTGAATAATCAGTGTGTATTAGGCATATAGCATGTTGTATTTTTATTTGTTTTGTTAATAAAAGTTCTACGAGTTTGATGTTGAATTGAATCGGTGCCGAATTGCCGCTAATTTGAAAGTGAAAGTAAAATGCGCACAATGCTTTTACAAACTATTTAAAAGTGAAGGAAAGCTATATATATTACACACACAAAAGCCCTTCCCACTAAGGATGCAACAATATAAAAAATATATGAAATATTGGTAAAAAATACCATTTTTTTAATTCTGAACATTTTAAAGCTAAATTATTCTATCTAGTGCACTTTTTACCTGTGATGTACGGAGTCTAAATTACATTCACACTGGGGTTTTAGGAAGCAAATTAGACTATAATAATAACAACAATGATAGTAATAGCCATGTATGGTAAAGCAATTGCACTGTAAAATAAGTGAAAATATTTCATAATTTAGGTTTATTATTTTTGCTTTACACTACAGTACAGAAAATAAAATACAATACTTCTTTCCTAATTTCTACACTTTACAGAGATATTTTGAATTTGGACTCATTTAAGCTTTTATTTTGAAGGAAAGCTCTAGTTTCACTGAAAACTGGCGTATAAAAACAAACACACATCTCTTTACAAATCTAGTGAAACGCTGTCATCAAAAATAAAGCCTAAGTAAACTCACAGCACGTGAAATAAAGAAGCTGACTGCATTCATACATTGTGAGCGAGTCGCTCTGAGACACAGAAAACACCGGATCACCAGCTGATGTGCGCGCTCCACTTTCAAACAGACTTGAAAGGATTAAGTATATTGTTCTTTCAGTTAGAGTTTGTTTGACAGATACTGTGCCAAAGCATAATGACCAAAACAAATATATAAAAAAAAAACTACACTTTTTGCATGGAAGGATTTGTCGAGCAATATAATGCCAAGACCGATATATCGGCCGATATTTGGCATTTTTGGCACTTTTATTTTTTAAATTCATTGTCAAATTATTTCAAATGTCTTAAATATTATTAATAATATTTTTTTTTAATCATTTTGGCTTAATATCAGCTATCGGCCCTCCTGCTTTCCAGGATATCGGCATCAGCTATCAAAAAACACATATCGATCAAAAACGATATGGAAGACGTATTGTTTCATACCGACATGTGACTAGTAGATAATATCCCTATATTTATAACATTGATACATCCATGCATGTGTGTTCAAGCCTCACCTTCATCCGGATCGTTCCTCGCAGAGGCCTCCAGCAGAGCGATGCTCGCCGCAAACGAAACCCTCCTGCAGTTCTCCCGCAGGTTCCCGTGACCGCGCCGTTTGTCGGCCTTGCGCTTCTTGTTCTGCATTTCCTTCTCGTAGACGGCCCATCGCTTGAGCTGCTGCGTGCGACGCTTCTGTGCGGCCCGGAGCCGTTCCAGACTGGGAACCTTATCCAGCTGTTGCAGCTCCGTCAGTAGCTCCAGGTGATTGGCCATGATGATGATGATGATGAAGATGATGATGAGGGTGATGACGAGGGTGAGGCGGTGAATCTAACAGGGGCTAAAGACCCCTGCCAAACCTCCACCCTTCATCCTGAACCTGGAGGAAGACACAAACTGAGAATCATGATTCTGATCCTGACAAGAACAAACACTCAGGTCAATCACGAGATTCAACACAAAACACCAAGCAGCTCATAAAACCAGATCCACAGGGTTTCATGTGTGAAACTGTTAGAAATCGCAGCATAAAACTATTCGTAATACAACACCACTAGGTCTCTACAGTATAAAGTTCACCAGCAATTCTTTTATCACAAACAGCATTTCCTCTGCTATTTTACTGCCATTGGCTTCATGTTTGGAGAACAGAAGATCAGATCCACACACACGCACACACACACACACACACTAGATGTTTCCTCAAATGTTAAATGTGCTCTAATATCTAAAAAAAATATTAATATTTATCAAAACAAATCCGCGTGATGAAAACAACAGGTGAATTGATGTATACACACACACACACACACCCCACAAACACTAACCCACACATGGAGCTGTTCGTATGGTGGATGTTGAGGTGGTTCTATATAAATGCAGCAGCAGAAGCCCAATAGAACACGTCTTTCCGCCGTATGCGGGGATTTACCAAAGTCATTTAGGAGACCTTATGAAGAACACGTGCTTCACACATTACCGAGCTGGTGAAGATGCCATGCTCATCTCTGCGGTGCAATTTTCCACTGGTGAAGTGGGCAAAGCTGCAACAAACACACACACACACACACACAGAACTGTCACATCCTGTCACCACCGGACGCCGTCGACACACACACACACACACACACGTAAACAAGCCTCACCATTTCCTGTTCTTATCACAGAGACTGATCTCAAACACGCTCATCCTCCAGAGAGAGCAGGAGAATCACAAGTGTGCGAGGGCAGCGTTTTCCACTTCTAGCCCACGACACACACACACACACACACACACACACACACACAACTTCCCCTCACAGACATCTGAACCGGTCCCACACAGGTGATGCTCAAGACATGTGCTTATTACTGAACAATGTCAGTCAGCATTATTAAAATATAGCACATGCTGGACAAATTTTCCAGATATTATCAATTAATTAGAAGTTGAAAGTTTTGCCACAATTTAATTTTTTTGTAGAAAAAGAGGAAACATGATTTTGAATAGAAATATTCTCAATGGTTAGAATCAAACACTTATGTTTGTTAAATATGTCGGTGTTTACAGTAATTAAAAAAAGAACCATCACCAAATATAGCGCTAGACTTTTGTGTTGACAAAGATGTGACGTGGGCAGAGGAATAGGAAAAAAATGCTTACATTTTAACTTGAGCGCCGCATTTTTAGACTTGAGCGCAACAGTCAAACACATCCATGTTTGCACCGAAAAAAAACAATGTCAAAGCAGCACAATCAAATATAAAAATGGTAAATATTACTGTATGTCTGATGTTTTAATGTGTGCATCAGACAGACTGAATGCTGCAGTTGTTTTTACAACACATTTGTAGTTAATATTAGTTTACAGGTGTTACACTCGTAGTTCATCTAACAAATGTGACTTGTTAAACATTTACATCATGTCGACAATTTCATGTGTGCTGCACTTGGAATAGAATTTTCTTTAACTAGAGGGTTAATAAAGAAAAAGTATTTATTATATTTAAAAATGTATTTTTTATTTTTTTATAAAAAAATAAACTTATCTTTAACATACAGGCTGTTTGTGGTGGGAAAACACTCTTTAGATGAAATAATTAGGAATGCAAAAAAAATGAATGAAAATTGACTAAATTTTGGAAACATTCCAGGATTTGTTTTAATTATTATTATTATTTCTGGGAATTTCTGTATAGTCATACACCTTCCACAGACGGCTGAATACATTCAGAGCTCTTCACTTGATGATTGCTAGTGGGATGTGGAGAAACTTTCAATCAGCAGAACAAAACATGTTTCTGAACCAAACCCTGCCTGCCTTTAATGGAAAGAAATTATTTATATCACTGCTGTGCAGAATATGATGAATATGAAAAGCCTTTTAGTCAGTGATCCACGGCCGGCCTAAACCACTCAGAAAAATACTGCCTAATTATTTTAATGAAACGAAATCCCAGAAAATATTGAGATACAATTTTGTCAGTAACAAACTCTCACAAGAGACTGCAACAGAGAGAGAGTGTGTGTGTGTGTGTGTGTGTGTGTGTGTGTGTGTGTGTGTGCGAGTTCATCAGCAAGAGTGCAGGTATGCTGAGAGGACAACAGCATCAAAGACACACACACACACACACACACACACACACACACACACACTCTCTGCTGCTGGGTCACACAAACCGCAGCTACTAGAACATGCAGTCAGTTTCAACCAGGACAATAACACCCAGCACAAATAAACCAGAGAAACAAACTCTAACAGCAGCGGCTCATTTCCCCGCTTGACCCCGTGACCTCATGACATCAGCAGATTAGCTGACACTACTGTAGACACTAGTTACCTGATAAAAGCTTTTAGTCTTTAGTGTGAGGGGAAAAAATGATCAAAACCATCAACAATATGACATCATCATATTCAAATTTCCTCCAACACAATCCCCCCTAATTATAAACACCACCCACTACTGACTAACTAGAGCAAGTCAACGATAGCTAAAGGCTACTGGTTAATTCATGCTCCACCTCAACTTTAAGAACATCAACTCAACGGCATCATATTCAGAAATAACACGCTCAGACACGCTCAGGAACCACCGGCATCATCCAGAGATGAAGAAAGATACAGAAGCAGCACTGAACCGACTATAAACAAGAGCTTGACTATCAGAGGAAAACAACATTCACTACACTCGACTGTATTTTCTTCATAGCACTCAACATTTCCAGTTACTTAGATGATGGTCTAGACTACAAAAAAAGCATTATTGACAGTATTTTATATGTTAATTAAAACTGCAAAAAAAGAAGCTTTTGTTAATCGCTTGTTGTTGGTAAGAAAACTCTTGGTGACAAACAAAAAAAGTAATTAATGTTCTCATATCACACGACTGTATAACAATTCTGTGTCACATCTGAATGGACCAAGCGCAGTTTATCAATTATAAATCGTGGCAGAAGCGCACCGTTATTATTATCCCACATCACATTATTAATTAAAATTTATAGTTAATGTATAATGTGTGTCTAATGTATAATTTTTATGTATGTAACACCCCTCAGCATTTTAAATTGATGAAACTAAACATGTTCCTAAGAATGACTTGTTATCCGTATGTAAAAAGTTTAAAATAGTTTGGATAATGCACTTTAAAGATACAAGATATTTATATTATTTATAAAATTACTGCCATCTTATTTTATTTTTTTTACAGTTCTTTTTTTTTTTTTTTTTAGCAGTCAAATGTATGAGATGATGTACATTCAGATGAGTGTCATGTCAAAGTTTGGTGTGGATCCCATGATTTTCATACAAGTAGTATCAAAAATCCTTTCGCACTTTAGCATCCCCAATGTCTTGAGTTCATGCTGACTGAGTTTGGTGGAAATCGGCTGGAAAACCTAGGAGGAGTACATCAAATTCCAGAGCATGCACTTTTTACACAGCACGTTAAGCCCCAAAAAAGGAATGTTAAAAAAATGTTACATCCCTGCACTACATTTCACTTTGATGTTTTTTCTTTGAAAATAACCGTTTTTTCTTATCAGTTGCAAAATTAGACTTTAATACTTTAAACCTCTCCCACACAAATAAAGCACACTCAATTCAACAGGTAAGAAACATCATTTTGAGGTATAAAAGAGATTTTTGGATATCCAGTTTCTCGTTTTTTACTTATTTTTGTCTCAAATACACTACTGTATCAAATTAGTATTAAGCCTAATCAAAACAGAATCAGATTCTGAATCTGTTCCAGACAGCTGAAGAAAACAATTCAGGATTTAAACTTAGTCATGACCTCTGACCTCTCCAAAACACATGTGACCCTGAGCTCTTCACACACACACACACACACACACTCAGTGCAGTGTGTGAGGGGAAATGTGTGTTTAACACATTACAAAATAACCCCAGAGTGATCAGTCAACTCTGTCAAAATGATCATATACAGCATCATGGTTATAAATACAGCACTTCTATAAACAAACATGAAATATTGACCTTAAAATGACTTTACTTGTGTGATGATAGGAAAGACATCTGTGTCCCTGCAGCACAGAAGCAGTCATCAGTGTCACAGATGTAAATTAGTAGCAATACACAACAATACATTGTATGAGTCACAATTATACATTTCTCTTTAATGCCAAAAATCATTAGGATATTAAGAAAAGATCATGTTCCTTCAAGATATTTAGTACATTTCCCATCATAAATATATCAAAACTTCATGTTTGATTAGTAATATGCATTTCTAAGAATTCATTTGAACAACTTTAAAGATGATTTTCTCAATATTTAGATTTTTTCGATTTCGATTCCAGATTTTCAAATAGTTGTAAAAAACCATATATCAATGGAAATATTATTTAGTCAGCTTTCAGATGATTGACCCTTAAAATTGACCCTGGGGTCACATCTATGCACATAGATAGAAAAATCACTGATATATGCATCTGTTTCTGCTGATTCTGTTATTCTTAGTTTTTCTAAAGAATTCAATTTTTCTGAATGTAATGACAGTTTCTGCTTCAAGTACTCGACAACTAGGACAAGAAATCCAGCCTGAATACATCAATTTTCAAGGACATCAGAGAGTGTGTGTGTGTGTGTGTGTGTGTGTGTGTGTCTGTCAGTGTTAGCTCAGGCTGTTTCTGGGTCAGTGTCTCCCCAGTTATCAGCTCAAACCAGGCCAGCTATAGAAAGACACACAGAAAGTGAGAGAAAGAGCAGCGGGGCAGCGGCGTGACGCTTTATCTCCTCAGAGCGGACACACGATTACCTGTGACAGGTGAAAGAGCCCCGAGCAATCATTCTAATCCTCTGGAACCATCAGCACCAGCTCCTGTAGAAACACTGGATTCATCACACAGACTTTCTGTTACTGATGTTCATTTAATATATTCAGACACTACAGTTATAAACTGTAGATCAGATTTCATTCGTCATGTGAGGAGAAGCTGACCAGACGAGAGACAGACAAGATGATGGCCAAGATTTCGTTTCAGAGCGAAATGCAAAAGCGTCCGTTTAGTAATATTTTGGATTTTAAAAGTTATTTGTTTCTTATTTATTTGGTTCCACAGTGTTTGCTGGTTTTATTTTCTTTAAACTTTATTTGATTTGACATCAATAATTTATCATCTCAGACACTCTAATGACATGAAATTAGGAAAAACTTCTGCTAATTTAATGACACATTCACGATCACAGTTCTGTCATGTCGAAAAAATTCAACCTAAATGTAAAATATTTTTATAAAATAAAATATTTAAGGATTTTTATATGACAGTAATTTATTTATTTTATTGTACAGCTTTCGATCAACAGCTAGAGAAACTCTATATGCAATAAATTATTAAAACAGAATCTAGAAAAATCCAAATCCAAAACAACCGGTGACATGAAAACAGAGCAAACGGTCAGGAAAGGGTCAGACCGACAGCGTTCCTGCATGGAAAAGCGGTGTGGAACGGGAAGGGTTGTGTGTTTGTTGGGTCTATTTCAGGCCACTGAACTCACACACACACTGAGCTCTGACATCACTGAAGCTGCTCGTTTGGGGAAAAGATTGGGCTTTTATTTTTGAGAGATGTGACCGGGCCAAACCCTCCACAGACTGACTATTGTTTGTGCCGTCTGCCACGTAACACACAGTCTGACTGACTGCTGGAACAGAAAACAACAAGAAACTCAACTTTCCATACAAACACAAAAATTGTACACTTAATCAAACTGTCTGCGAATATTAAAACATCACACATCTGCTATTACAATATGAAGTCTGCAGGTAAATACAGTTTCCTGAAGCGTTGTTTTAAAATGAATATCAATTTTTGTATGTGTTTTAATTTAAACAGTAAACCCAGTACACATTGTCTATCAGTAAATGCAAGGAATTATTCAAATTTAATGCAATTTAAAATTTGAAAATTAATACAATTTTATAAAAGGATTTATGTGTTTGATTTATCCAAAGTGACACTGCATTCAGCAGTATAATCAGTATAATTTCGTATAATTATAGTATAATAGTATAATAGTATAACAGTATAACATAATTTATAATCAATAAACGTTTGATCAGTTCATGCATTTCTATGGAAATCAAACCCTAGTTACAGCATGAACACCCTAGCAACCCTTGACTCCCTAGCAACACCCAAGCAATAACCCAACACTGTGTTAAACTACAAGGATTGTGGTAAAAACAAAAACACAATTAAATATAAAAAGTGACATTTTTAATAAGAAAACTGAGTCCAGAACAAAAATATTCAAATGGAAAACAAGACTAAGGGAAAAGGAAAGAGATTCCACAGGCCTCATCAACACATTTCACTCCGGTCTTTCCTTATTGCTGCTCAAGTCTCATTCCTGCACCTCATCGGAGGCCATCCGTCTCCGCTTTACGAGGGTTGTGTCAGTGTCCAGACCCACCTCGCTCTGACCGCTCTTCTAAATGTCAAATTAAATTGAAGGCACGCCGGCGATTCTCTCTAGATATACAGCTAATTAAAGAACAGTCTCTCGTCTGCTCCTGGAGGACACTGGAACTAATCGCTCTCTTTTGGGCTGTTTGAAAAGAGTAATGATTGCACTTTCATTCATATTTCACACTGGATGGACGTCTTGACGCAACAGGAGAACAAACCGGTTTTAGGACTCAAGTGGACAAAAAGCAAAAGCTTCAGAAGGCTATAAATGAATCCAAATCTGCAGCAGCACATGTGCACAGAACCACACACACATCTGCTGCTCTGCTGACTGTCAAACACACACACACACACTCGCCTGGTACAGGAAGGCACCAGTAAAGGCTTCGAGAATGAAGCTCTCAAAATATCTGAGAGTTCTGAAGCATCTCAAAATGAAACTTCAGAAACCAAAGCCACACTTGAGATTTACACCGTCACGTTTGCAGCAAAAGACTCTCACAGTCTCGTCATCGTCAGGATCTTCACACTCTTTAACGTGTTTTAACCCTGCACTAAGCCACGTCTCACACTCCTCATTTCGAGGACGCACATAACTTTCCATAACAGTACGTTACAGTAAATCAACAGCCAATCACAAGCTGCTTTAACACCTTCCTAAAGTCCCAATAACACTGAACTAACGACGGATGATTGTGACGAAGATCTGAGTGTAACAGATTAGCAGAAAAGAACAAATGCTTGGTTCTGTGCATCGGTTGCTGATTGGATATTCAAATATGGGCGTGGCTCTCAAGCTATTTATGCAGATGAGTGTGACCTTGTAGGGATGGAGTTTAAGAGCAGAATTACATAACTAATGATGCTATATGAGGTGGTAGTAAAAAATGATGATGACCTTATTATATTAAGTAAAGCTGTAGTAGTGGCATGTCTCAAAATCTGTTTCTGACTAAAGTCAACATGACGCTTGGTTAGTCTGCATTAGAATTGATGCTAATATTGATTATTAGCTGCAAACTGGGAAATGCATGCAATCTCTGAAACACTTGTGTGTTTTGGATCATGTTCACCTGACAACAATGCAAGGAAAAGTCTTCTACAAAGTCACTTTGGCACCAGCAGCTTCCTCACACATTCAGTTACCGGCCCGGCCCGTGAGGTCACTTCCTGTACAGGATGTAAGGCTGCGTCTGATTGGCTGAGAGGCTCATTAACAACTCACACATGGGGCAGAAATGTATGTAAACACACTAATATACACACAGTCTGATGGGTAACAGTCACAGCACCAGACTCGGGTCACGGCTAACATCGTTCTGACATCCTTTTGACACATAAAACTGAAAAGCCCTTGTGCTAATGTGGCCAATGTTTGCCTGGAAAAAGAAAAACTAATTGTGTTTATCATGGCTCAGCAAAAAAGATTTCTGTGCCTCTTGCTCTTCAGAGCGATGTAGAGGGAGTTTATTGTGAATGCAACTAGCTGTCACAAAAATAACAAAACAAGCCTTTTGCAATCATTAAAATTAATGTTGCATTGCAAAGAAACTTTCTGCAGCATTGCATCTGTAAACCTGCAGCAGATGCATTCATGCACCGACACACACACACACACACACACAGTGTTTCAATCTCATCCGCCCACGTTAAGCTGTAAAGCACGCTGTAAACAGGTCTGTGCCCAGATTAAACTCTCGCTGTAAAGCAGGGTCACTGTTCCTCTCGATGTCTGATGGATTACACAGCCGCAGGTGTCTGCTCACAAAACAGCGTTTGATGTCTATCACCATGTGCAGAGCCATGAGAAACATTCTCTCATTTCAATAGCACAAACACACATGATAACACCACATCAAAACACACACACTCCCAAATCAACAACATCAGAGGATCACGGTGGGATACAACAGTCTCCACACTTTCGCATGGCAACCGTTTACAGCTAATACTAACAGAGTGTCAGAGTGAGAAACGAACTAACAGCCTGTTCACACACCGACACAGATATTCAGTGCAATAAACATTTCAATCTGAACGAGAGGCTGTTAACATATGCATGACACGAACATATGCAAGCTCTTAATGTGACAGATTTTTACAAAGAGGTGATGCAATCGCTTTCAACCACAACCTGGTGGCGCTGTATTTACTATTTTCCTAAGAGACAAAAGAAAAAAACGGATCCAGATCATGGAGTTGTTTGGTTGAACATAGCAAATACAAAAATCTGAATTGTGTGTTTAAACACACACAAATACTGTTTGACTCTTCGTAACGAGTGGAGGATAGTAACAAAGTTACATAGCATTGTGTCTTGGAGTAACCAGGATATTTCTTGTTTTTCTAAATGTTTCTTCTACTGTTAGACAGTCTAATGCATTTACGTTTAGACTATCTCCCTTTTTTAACGCATTAAGAAAATCGTATGTAAAATAGCTACAAATTTTTTGCACCGACATCTCAGTGCATCCGCTGTTGATTGGATGTTGAGATGTGGGCGTGGCTCTCAGAACCACAGGCGGAGCTTAATGTGAGCTTGAAGCTGATTGTAAGAAAGGGGAGGGGTCTTAGTGAAAAAATGATTGGCAGATGATTTCACCAGAGAGGATCTGTAATTAGGATATAAAAAATATGCATCTGTGCAGTGTGAATTTATATTTCATGCTGACTTTAAAATGAGGCGCCGTCTGCAGCAGAGTAGATAAATGCATCTGTCTGAAGACTGTCAGTGTGTGTGTGTGTGTGTGTGTGTGTGTGCAGGACCGCGCCGCAGGGACACACACATTACTGAACACTGTCAAGCGGATCAGACAGGCAGAACAGAACGCTTCCTCCAGCACACAGGTACCAGAACACTTCATTAAGACAGTTTAAAGGTTTCTAAAACTCTCACTGATGCAGCTGATCAAAGCAGAAGCTCAAACGCCACGAAGCCTTGCTGTTTAAAGGACCGCGCTGAGCAGATATCTCCATTTAAAATGAGGAACATTCTTGAGCGAGGTTATCTGTGCGACAGGCATGTCAATACTAAAGAAGTCAAATAACACAAAACAAGCCGTTAAAGATCTGAAGCCGTTATCTGTACGAGGAAAGGGAACTGCAGCTCATGCAAACCATAAACACATTTGGTTCTGATGCTGATTTGTTTGGACACATCATGAGTGATTTAACTGAGCTGGAGAGCATCAAGAGTCTCTTGTTTTGGGTCATTTACCCTGGTAAAAACACTGCATTCTTCCAGGTGCAATGTAAATATCAGTAACATGGTAATTCACATCATACCAAAATACCCCGGTTTTACCAGCTGACACCACTGAGACTCTGCTTTTAACTTTGTTTACATTCCACAGAGGTCTTATATAGAAACTAATCTCAGGACATGCTGAAAATATGGAGTTCTGATTTAAGTAACAAACGACATACAAATACACCAGAAATAAGACCACATTATAGTATACTATTATTAAAAACACACTTATTATCTGCATCAAAAGCCAAATATGTCGATAATTGTGACTCTGGAACACAAGAGCAGTCTTAAATCGCTGGGGTGTATTTGTAGCAATAGACAACAATACATAGCATGGGTTAAAATTTTAAATAAAGATCATGTTCGATGAAGATATTTTGTAAAACTCCTACTAAATATCTCAAAACTTTTTATTAGTAGCCTAATATGCATTGCTTAGAACTTCCTTTGAACTTTAAAGATGATTTTCTCAATATTTGTATTATTTTGAAGCCTCAGATTCCAGATTTCCCAAACATTTGTGTTATCCTAACAAAGCACACATTAACGGGACGCTTGTGACTGGTTTTGTGCTCCAGGGTCAGATTCCTGCTACAGTTCGGTGTTCCGACTCTAAACTGCGGCGCGATTCGCGTCTGAACGCATCGAGGACAAATAACGGTCCCGCGCATCGATTTATTGATTGATCACAGATCGATACTCACACAGTCAGACAGACAGACAACATCACTGCAGCGACTCTGACCAAACACACAGCCGAACCGTAGCGCCGTGAAATACCGCAGTAGAAAGTACGCGAGCAAACCGAGCCGTTTAACGGACACAAGCGTTCAGAAAGTTACTGAGGACCGACCTCCCTTCCTCCGCTCCCGTGTGTGACTCCGCAGACGCGACATACCGCCTGATTCTCTAACAGTTTGAGCGGATTCCGGGAAAAGCGTTGAAGCTACAGAATCCGCCGGTGACGTGTACGTGTTACTTACTTACCGCGCGCGGAACGCCGTTATATTCCAAGCGTGAATCGCGGGAGAGTGCACTGATGAAGCTGCGGACGCTGGAGATCGGTCTGCGGTCTGAAGCTCCTCCTCCTGGGCGGGGCCAGACATCGGCGGCGCGCACACATCCTGCAGGAAGTTACTCTCATCTTCTTCACACGCGTTCCACTTGTGTTACATTGTAACAGCGATGTATATTTGGAACGTTGATAACACACCTATCGGCCTATAACAAGTAAATAACCACACTGACAAAAATTCCATGGTAAAACTTTGCTTTTAAAACAGGGGGAAAAATCTAAATTAGTAAATTCAATAACATTCTTAAATATTTAAATAGCCTATTTTTAAAAGTAAAAGCAATATGGTAACCATTTATTTTTTTTAACTTTATAAATACTATTATTATTATTATTATTATTATTATTATCTAACTTTAGTCCAGACTTTGTTCCATTAGCAAGAGACACACAATACAGAACAATACAAAAAAAAAACTGTTATAAAGATACTTCATATTTCATAATCTTTTGTGTAATTTCTGTGATTGTTTTCATTGTTAATAGAATTTATAAACATTATGAGCTGTTTTTTTTGTCTGCTGTTTTTTCGTTCGTTTATTGAATGCCAAGGTTTCACAGAATAAACTGAAGAACACAGCAGATGATCTATAGGTAGGTCAGAGAGAGCAATGGTTATAAATAAAGAGCATAAGGTAGCATAGGTTTATTAACTTAAAGATGAAATAGCTTGGATGTATTGCTATATTTGTTTTTCCAAAACACTAAATATTTCTATGCTGATGGAATTTATTAAGATGAATGTGAAATTCAGCGAGCAACATTAAAAGATTCATAATCAAGTAGCTTACTCATCTAATAAAGAAAGCAGCAAACACATCCTTAAACAACACTGAAAAGTGTAAAGAATAACAAGAACATTGTAATTTTATGTTGCAGTGTCTGTACAGTGAAAGAAATGTAACTTTTAATGAAGAAGCATCTGCACCATTGATTTACTATTGAATTATGACATTTAATATAGACCTTTTTAAAATAACTGAGGAGAGTAACAATGCTGGAAAGAAAAAGCCAGGAATGGGAAGCTACGATAATTGTGACAGAATTAACTTCTCCATTACTTCTATTAAATTTCATAGAGATGCTGATGAAGCTTTACTGAACATCATGAGACCAGTGCTTATCCAAATGAAACGGATGCAAGACGGAAAACAGCATTTGATATTCTACTGGGCTCCCCACATATCCCTAAAAACTAGGTCAGCACTGAGTGTGTGTGTGTGTGTGTGTGTGTGTGAGTGTGTGTGTGAGTGTGTGTGTGTGTGAGTGTGTGTGTGTGTGTGTGTGTGTGTGTGTGTGTGTGAGTGTGTGTGTGTGTGTGTGTGTGTGTGTGTGTGTGTTTTGCACATCCTCTCAAGATGGTGACTGAGTGCAGCTCTCTTCAGTCTGTGCATATTTGATAAGCATCATCATCACCATCATCATCCTCTTCAATCTCCTTCTCTTCTGCTGTATAATGTGTGTGTCACAGACAGACGTTTCCCCGCAGAGAGAGAGAGAGAGAGAGAGACGGATGGAGGAGACATTAGTGAAGAGCTGTGATTATGGGATGCATATTTCAAACACGCTGGTTCTTATTTGAAATATTGCAACTAGCCTGGAAAGATATGTTCATGTTTGCAGCATCATCTCTGACAGAGTCATACACTTATTTCATAAATTGATGCTGAAACTACAATGTATCATTCCATAACGCTGCAAATCCTCCCGTCACCTGCGTCTCAAAAGTTGCTTTGCTGCGTATCGATCGGTTCTGCAGCTAAACAGGCCTGTGATGGTCCAAATGGGCTCTTCATCAAAGCGTCCCATCGAGACCTCCAGCATGTCAGTGTGTCTTAAATCATGTCCATCTGCTTAAGCACCTTCCCTACAATCCATTACATATCGATTAGAGCCGCATCGATCACAATCACGCACGTGCTGGTATTGTACTTGTGCTGATAGTAAATTGAGTTGTGTCTGCACTGATCATAAACTACGCTAAAAGCTTCCTCTATCATAATCTCAGCCTGAAATGTAGCTTTTACCACAGTAATCTTTCTCTTCTATCTTCATTTCACTGAAGTGTTTTTCAGATCAGAACATGAAGACTGGACCCGAGCGCCACAACAACATGATCTGGGTTTGGTTTTGACACAAGCTCTTTGCCAGCTCAGACAGATGAGAATATGAATAGTTAAAGATGAGCTGTATGTCTCCAGCTGTCCTGGGCTCCTCAGAGACACTCTCGGTATTTGTCTGTTAGACTTCACACAACTCTGAGCAGGCTGGGATTTCGGTTTCTTTATTTTTGCTGTGCAGTGGTAAACTCTCATGAATAAATCACACTGCGTTAACACAACACACACTCAACCACAGTCTTCATTCAGGACACCTAATCCATAATCTCATAATGCTTGTTAGATTTTATAAACACAGCAAACAGCTCTCTTCAGACAGATACTGTACACCGTGACCATGTCTGCAGAGTTAGTCCTGTTTACTAAGGCCTAACCAACCAATCTAAACTGATTTTCATTTGCAATCAAGCTGATTGTTTTATTGAAAGAGATTTACATTGCATTAAAGTAAACATTTGATCAATTTATGCATTTCCTGTGAACAAAACCTGTGCTCTACTTTTTGAGCTACAGGAATTAATACCCTAGCAACCGCCCAGAACTCCCTAGAAACAACCCAGAACTTCTTAGAAATGCCCTAGCAACAACCTAAAACTCCCCAGAAACACCTGGACAACAACCAATAACTTCCTAGAAATGCCCTAGCAATAGCCCAGAACTCCCTAGCAACAACCCAAAACTCCATAGCAACACCTGAACAACAACAACACAGAACTCCATAGCAACAGCCTAGCAACAACCTAAAACTCCCCAGAGACACCCGGACAACAACCAATAACTTTCTAGCAATGCTCTAAGAACAACTTAGTTACACCTGAAAAACAACACAGAACTTCCTAAAAACGTCCTAGCAACCGCCCAGAACTCCCTAGCAACAACCCAAAACTCCATAGCAACACCTGAACAAAAACAACACAGAACTCCCTAGCAACAACCCAAAACTCCATAGCAACACCTGAACAACAACAACACAGAACTCCCTAGCAACAGCCTAGCAACAACATTAAACTCCCTGGCAACACCCTTGCAATGAATAAAATAGAATAGTTACTAGAACTCCCTAGTTACACCTGAACCTGATTCCCTAGCAATAGCCTAGCAACAACTTGGAACTCCTTTGCAACACTGTAGCAACAACAACCCATAATTCCCTGGTAACTTCCCAGAACTTTGTAGCAATAACCAAGAACTTCCTGGCAACACCATAGCAACGCTTCAGAACACCTAAGCTATGAAGTAAATATGTTTTTGTTTGGAAAGTATTCGGCCTTATTTCATATACTGAGCTTGGAGAAGAGTGTTGAGCTCTGATTGAAAGTGATGTGACATACAGCCAAGTGTGGTGACCCGTACTCATTTAACTCAACCAAAGTGCACACACACAGGACTGAACACACACACTCACACCGTAAACACACACCTGGAGCAGTGAACACACACACACACCGTGAACACACACTCGGAGCAGTGAACACACACACACACACACACCGTGAACACACGCCCGGAGCAGTGAACACACACACACACACACACCATGAACACACACCCGGAGCTGTGAACACACACACACACACACCATGAACACACACCCGGAGCAGTGAACACACACACACACTCCATGAACACACACCCGGAGCAGTGAACACACACACACACACACTGTGAACACACACCCGGAGCAGTGAACACACACACCGTGAACACGCACCCAGAGCAGTGAACACACACACCGTGAACACACAACCGGAGCAGTCACACACACACACACACACCGTGAACACACACCCGGAGCAGTGAACACACACACACACACACACACACACAATGTGAACACACACCCGGAGCAGTGAACACACACACACACACTCGGAGCAGTGAACACACACACACACACACACCGTGAACACACACCCGGAGCAGTGAACACACACACACACACCGTGAACACACACCCGGAGCAGTGAACACACACACACACACACACACACACCCGGAGCAGTGAACACACACACACACACACACACCGTGAACACACACCCGGAGCAGTGAACACACACACACACCGTGAACACACACCCGGAGCAGTGAACACACACACACACCGTGAACACACACCCGGAGCAGTGAACACACACACACACCGTGAACACACACCCGGAGCAGTGAACACACACACACCGTGAACACACACCCGGAGCAGTGAACACACACACACACCGTGAGCACACACCCGGAGCAATGAACACACACACACACACCGTGAACACACACCCGGATCAGTGAACACACACACACACACACACACTGTGAACACACACCCGGAGCAGTGAACACACACACACCTGGAGCAGTGAACACACACACACCGTGAATACACACCCGGAGCAGTGAACACACACACACCGTGAACACACACCCGGAGAAGTGAACACACACACACACACACACCGTGAACACACACCCGGAGCAGTGAACACACACACACCTGGAGCAGTGAACACACACACACCTGGAGCAGTGAACACACACACACTCTGAACACACACTCTTAACACACACCCGGAGCAGTGAACACACACACACCGTGAACACACAACCGGAGCAGTGAACACACACACAGCGTGAACACATACCCGGAGCAGTGAACACACACACACACCGTGAACACACACCCGGAGCAGTGAACACACACACACCGTGAACACACACCCGGAGCAGTGAACACACACACAGTGTGAACACACACCCGGAGCAGTGAACACACACACAAACCGTGAACACACACCCGGAGCAGTGAACACACACACACACCGTGAACACACACCCGGAGCAGTGAACACACACACCCGGAGCAGTGAACACACACACACAGCGTGAACACACACCCGGAGCAGTGAACACACACACAGCGTGAACACACACCCGGAGCAGTGAACACACACACACCGTGAACACACACCCGGAGCAGTGAACACACACACACACACCGTGAACACACACCCGGAGCAGTGAACACACACACACACCGTGAACACACACCCGGAGCAATGAACACACACACACACCGTGAACACACACCCGGAGCAGTGAACACACACACACACCGTGAACACACACCCGGAGCAGTGAACACACACACACCGTGAACACACACCCGGAGCAGTGAACACACACACACACACCGTGAACACACACCCGGAGCAGTGAACACACACACACACCGTGAGCACACACCCGGAGCAATGAACACACACACACACACCGTGAACACACACCTGGATCAGTGAACACACACACACACACACACACACACACTGTGAACACACACCCGGAGCAGTGAACACACACACACCTGGAGCAGTGAACACACACACACCATGAATACACACCCGGAGCAGTGAACACACACACACCGTGAACACACACCCGGAGAAGTGAACACACACACACACACACACCGTGAACACACACCCGGAGCAGTGAACACACACACACCTGGAGCAGTGAACACACACACACCTGGAGCAGTGAACACACACACACTCTGAACACACACCCGGAGCAGTGAACACACACACAGCGTGAACACATACCCGGAGCAGTGAACACACACACACACCGTGAACACACACCCGGAGCAGTGAACACACACACACACCGTGAACACACACCCGGAGCAGTGAACACACACACACCGTGAACACACACCCGGAGCAGTGAACACACACACACACCGTGAGCACACACCCGGAGCAATGAACACACACACACACACCGTGAACACACACCCGGATCAGTGAACACACACACACACACACACACACACACTGTGAACACACACCCGGAGCAGTGAACACACACACACCATGAATACACACCCGGAGCAGTGAACACACACACACCGTGAACACACACCCGGAGAAGTGAACACACACACACACACACACACACACCGTGAACACACACCCGGAGCAGTGAACACACACACACCTGGAGCAGTGAACACACACACACCTGGAGCAGTGAACACACACACACTCTGAACACACACTCTTAACACACACCCGGAGCAGTGAACACACACACACTGTGAACACACACCCGGAGCAGTGAACACACACACAGCGTGAACACATACCCGGAGCAGTGAACACACACACACACCGTGAACACACACCCGGAGCAGTGAACACACACACCCGGAGCAGTGAACACACACACACAGCGTGAACACACACCCGGAGCAGTGAACACACACACAGCGTGAACACGCACCCAGAGCAGTGAACACACACACACCGTGAACACACACCCGGAGCAGTGAACACACACACAGCGTGAACACACACCCATTGATCTGATCATCATCAGAACCTTCTCCTGCTGTTAGTGAGTCTCCAGCTGATCAGCTCAGTACAGTTATTGCTCCTGCGCTCAGACACACACTCATCAGTGACTCTTCATTAGAATGACTCAAGACATTAACACACTGATGAGTGACTGATGTTCAGATCGGTGTGTGCTCTGACTGCTTGTGCCTGTGATATATAATACCTCTATACCAACAAACAAAAAGACCCTGAACTGTGCACTTTAACCGAATTCCCACATCATTTAGAATCATCAAGAATTAGACTGCAGTGAAACATGGGTTAATGTCATTTCTGTTAAACATGACTAGTAAATTCATTAATGTGCTCCACATCCCTGAGCTCATCCTGACACAGCAACAGCGCCACCTAGTGCTTCAGCTCTATTACTACCACACACAGGCTTCTGAACAGTTTCTCAGTCACTTTGGTGCATTTCTCAAATCAGAAATGAAATTCTCAAAACTACTTGTACAAACTCCACATCATCTACTCATTTATACACATCATAAAACCAGTTTCTCATTCTTTTGAACAAGTTGCGATTGCTTTTGTACATTCATGCAATTGATTATGCACATTTATCTGCAGTTTCCTACATTAATGTCATGTCGCTCAAAATGTATTATATAGTTTTCTGTGCAATAGTCTTACTCCTCAAAACATCTAGTCTTTAGTTCATCGTATAAGTCATGAAATGCAAAATGGTTCATCTAGTTGTCATAAACTGCCAAGCACACTTATTTTCTTATTTTTTAGATGTTTTGTCAATTTGGCATGAATTGTGCAAGTGAATCTTGAGTAATGAAGAGAATGTAGATTGATAAACTAATGATAAACCATTTCTCTGAATTAACTCAGATAACTCAATAAGGTTCATCTCATGAGTCTTCAGTTGGAAAGCTTATACTGAATAGACAGAGGACAACACAAGAGTTACACATTCAGAAAATGGATTTATTTTCATCTTTGTGCCCATATTTATTTTTCCTTTTCTATATCACAATGTAATGGCAAAGGTTTTTTTATTATAATTTTTTGGTAGTAGTAAACTAGTAAAAGTGTAACTGGGAATTCTATCAAGTCTCTTTCAATCAATATCCCACATACAGTAATGTGTAAATGTGTACTTGAAATGGATTTATGGCATACATAAGCATATGACATACTGTTCAATACGGTAGTTTACATCAGATCATCCCTCCAGAGTAAACTGTTATATTGACAACATGACTAAGCATTTTTCTAAAATAGTCTTATCCATAAACTATGACACAAGGACTTGTCATTCTGATGGCACTGACATGTTCATTGACACAGATATTTATTTTTGAGAGATGAACTAAGGATTTTGAGCAAGAAATTGGCTTTTGCAGGTAATCCATGGTGTTTTGCTATTTTGTATTTGAGTTGTTTTGAGAAATGAACTTACACACACACACACACACACACATATACATTCATGCATTAAAACAGTGTATACATTTATAATAACATTAAAAAAATTAATGTTAGCTGATTTAATCAATCAGTAGCAGAATATTTATTTATTTGCTGAACTATGGTAGATATTTTAGGAAAAGAGCGCCACCCTCAGGAATGGATTTAAACTACATACCCCCCCCCCCCCCCCACACACACACACACACACACAGAGAGAGAGAGAGAGAGAGATACAGACCTTCTGCAGTTGAAATCCAGTCTGGTTTATACTGTTGTGGCTTCAAAAATACAAACTTATGCATGGTAATACTTCTGAAATAGATCTATTTGGGATTTATTAATGTCATGTAAGGGATTTCAATCTTTTTTATATATATAAACTGTAAAAGCATTTGCTCTCCATAAAAGAACGAAACCATGACAGGAGGAAATGATCAGCTGTTGTACATTGTCTATTTAGTCTATTTTGATATTCTTCTTCTTATTCTCTGTGTCCTGTCTTGTCACTCATTCTGTTTTACTGTGGAGCTTCTGTCAATAAAACTAATTCCTTGTATGTGTAAAGATACCTGGCAATAAAGTTCATTCTGATTCTGATACTTCTGTTTCTAAAGTTCATTCATACAACAGAATCACCTTCCAGTGTCTGTCATCACTTCAGCATTAGAGGATGTGACAGAGCTCATTTCTATCAATATCCTTTAACTTACACAACTTGATCTTTTAATTAAAACAAAACGTGTGTATAATCTCAGCTCTTTATCTTTATCCAAAATGTTTTATTATATAGACTGAAATATAGGGTTCAACATACTGATATTTTAATAATGGAACTCTGTTTAAAGCTACAGTAGGGAACTTTTGACGCTCTAGCGGTTAATAAACAGAACTGCTTGCGTCTTGCGGAAGAACATTGTAGCCGGAACTACTTCTCTCTGTTTATGTCTATGAAGAATCACAAAGGTACTGGGTTACTCCGCCGCGGTACCCCCGAAGCAATCTAAAATAGTCCGAATATAAACACTTATTATAGATGTACCCTAGTGATTCAGGACAAGCTAAAAACACGGTTTGGAAAATGGATTCATGGTGTACTCGCTTATTATATAATTATTTTCTAAATTTTGAACACAAACAAAGTCACGGACCGCAGCTCTGATTGGTTGTTTCTTAATGCGAGCGATGTATTTCTGCAAATGGCAATAGGACACTGGGAGGAGCCAGAGGAGCTTGATTTTTTCGATATGCAAATCCGTCGTCAAACTCGTCCTTGTTTGTAAAACAAGCATCTTCGAAATGCAGGGAACAAACACAAACACTTGCACAACTCCGTTGATGCTCTGTAAAAATAAACTCCATCCACTGGTCCCCTAATGCGCTCTCGCTCTGATCAGTGAAGTCTGTTGTGCTCTCAGTGCTCTGCTATACGGGAGCGCGCGCTCTTCCGGCAGAAGTGCCTCAGGACCCATATAAGGAAATTCCGCTCCATCTAACGTCACACAGAGCCATACTCGAAAAAAACTTTCCGAAACTTGTGACAAACCGGAAGGAGTATTTTTGGAACAGAAATACTCCTTCAAACGTACAACTTAATTTTTGAAACTTTGTCCATGTTTAGCATGGGAATCCAACTCTTTAACAGTGTAAAAAACTCAGTATGCATGAAATAGCATTCCCCCCCCCCCCCCCCCCCCTTAATGATATTTACACCTGCTAAGTTTTTGCCTATAATCTGTCATCAGATCTGAAGGCAGCAGGTTTGAGGTCAGTGTTTCAGTGATCAGCTTTTGTGTAATTTTCTCTCGGCCGCTGGTGAATGAGGCTTATCCATGTATGGATCCCAAACTGAAGCAATCCAGCAGAGATTTAGTAAAAATAGCTGCGTCTGAACAGAGACCTTTGTGTGGCTCTTTATGTAACAGAAGCGGCAAGTGCTTTTGCCACAAAATGAAATATTGTACGGATGCTCACTTACTCTCACACTCTCTGTGTACTGCACTTTCCCTCACGTGCAGGACAGACGAGGAGCTGACAGAATCCCCTTACATCTGCTGCTTACACTAATACACACACGTCAACTGACACACACTCACTTAGAATACATCACACCTAACATGCTGTTCTGTTCTACATTATCTTGATCCAATCATACAGAGAAAATCTGCACAGAAAACACTAATAACATATAGACTAGAGTAGAGTTCAGTCTTCATCAGAACACAGCTGTTCTTGAACAAAAGCATCAAGATCCCATTGTGTTTACTATACTGCTGCTTACTATAGTAACAGTGTGTGTACTGTACTGCCAGTTACTATAGTAACAGTGTGTACTGTACCCAAGGTTTCCATAGCAACAGTGTGTGGCAGTGTGAGTGGGTGTTACCCAAAGCTTCAGCAAGGTCTGAGCTGAACAATGGAAGGAAACAGCCGGGAGTTAATCTCACACACACACACACACACACACACACACACTGGCTATAGTTGAAGATGCTGAGGTGAGAAAGCAGACAAAAACAGGACGTCAGGATGCATTTGATCTATAAAGGAAAACTGAGAGATAAAGACATGTTACAGTATAAACAGCATGACAGAAGAGTGCGGACAGACTGAGATATGAGTGAGAATATTCAGATGAAAAAGTGATTAAATATGCTGTTATATTTACAGTATGTTTCAAAGCATCTTTACAGAGAATTGGGATGAACAACACAAAGCTGAAAGAAGGGAAAAACTCCTTAAGATGGGGAAGAAACATCAGCATCCTCCCTCCTGCCATTAATGTAAACTAATATTATTTATCTCTCATCACTGAATCAGCCTGAAGACATTCATTTATACCAGCAAAATACATTTTTATGGGTTACATATTTTAAGGTAATAATTCCAGGTTTACAGTTTTTACAATACTACTGACTGTTTTAATACAATTGAAAATAATACTATTGACATTTATGGTTTTATTTGTTTAATAATTTTATGGCAAAAAAACCCTTACTGATTAATAATGAGCTGATCGTGAGGAGGTCACGGTCAAACTACCTGGCGCGTAACACACACACACACACACACGCACGCGCGCGCACGCAGGCCGTGACGTCACGCTGCGGTGAGGGCCTCAGCACCATCTGTCTGTCACACAATAGCGGCTCCTGCTTCTGTGTGTCCTCGACATCAGCAGCGATATTAACGGTCATAACGCATCAGAGCGACACGGGACTCGACTCACAGGTCAGATCACACTCACTGTTTCTGCTTCGAAATCTCTTGTATTTGTAATAGTAGCGCTGGCGGTGGCGGTTGCTATGGGCAGGAGACCTGTTGCTATGCAGCGCGCTGTATCGATACAGCATTGTCTTTGTTCGCCTGCAGACAATCCCCGTGAAAATCTGCATGATGCAGCGATGCATGCGAGTCTGTCTGCTGCTCAGGGGCTTCTCTCTCTCACACACCTCGCTAGATCTGGTGTCTTTCTGTTTGATTTCTTTCTCCTACAATCCCTTTGAAGAAACAGACACAAATGTATCACTGGCTCTCATTTGTGACACAAATGTATCAGTGTGTATCGAATCTGACAGATGCTGGAAAGACTTTCTTTTTCATTTCATGATTTCTAAAGGTAGGGTATCTGTTTGGGATTCATCATTGGCAGATGGATTCTGGTGACTGTTGATGTTCTGATTGTGTGGACGGTTTATCTGACCTTATAGAGCCCACTGACCGCTGTAGAACATGAAGACCCCGCTGGACTGAGAACAATTACAGAAATCTACTTCTCACATGCTGACTTTATCAGAATAGTGTAAGTGTAGAATGAGGTATGAAAGGATAGAATTGAAGTGTTTGTCCAGATGCCTCCGGATCATCCCGCATTATCCTGCTGGTCAGGGAACAGTGACCGCTGCCGTTTGTGTTTGTATGTTGTCTGAGGGTCAGCATCATCTCTTCTCAGATGTTCTGGATCCAGACTGAAGCGTGTGTAAATCCTAGTTACAAACAGAGAAGGACATAGAGAAAAATGAGTGTAGCTGCTGTTCTGAGCAAAAAATTATGTTTTCAAGCAAGCAAAAGAATTTTAATGTGCATTTGATCAGATATAACTGCAGTACAAGATTATGAGATGCATTCTTGGAATGCTTGGCGTTTTTAATCTAGATTTAAACAGAAAGAGTGTGTCTGAATCTGAACATTATCAGGAAGGCTATTCCAGAGTTTGTGAAAAAGCTCTACCTCCTTTAGTGGACTTTGCTATCCTAGGAACTACCAAAAGTCCAGTGTTTTGTGACCTTAGGGTGCGTGATGGGTTGTAGCGTGGTAGAAGGCTAGTTAGGTACGCAGGAGCTAAACCATTTAGGGCCTTATAGGTAAGTAATGATAATTTGTAACTGATACGGAACTTAATAGGTAGCCAGTGCAGAGACTGTAAAATTGGGGTAATATGATCATATTTTCTTGACCTGGTAAGGACTCTAGCTGCTGCATTTTGGACGACCTGTAGCTTGTTTATTGAAGATGCAGGACAACCACCTAGAAGTGCATTACAATAGTCCAGTCTAGAGGTCATGAATGCATGAACTAGCTTTTCTGCATCAGAAACAGATAACATGTTTCGTAGCTTGGGAATGTTTCTGAGATGGAAGAATGCAGTTATTGTAACATGGGAAATATGATTTTCAAAAGACAAATTGCTGTCTAATATAACACCCAGATTTCTGACTGTAGAGGAAGTAACAGTACATCCGTCTAGTTGCAAACTGTATTCTACGAGATTCTGTGTGCATTTTTTTAATTTAATAGGAATTATGAGGTCATCCAGTCTTTTACATTTTTAAGACACTCTGTTAGCGCAGATAATGTAGAAGTTTCATCTGGTCTTGTTGAAATATATAGTTCCCGTATAATCTCATATTTTCTAATAATTTTACCAAGGGGTACCATGTAAATTGAAAATAGCAGAGGGCCTAGGACAGATCCTTGTGGCACTCCATGTATTACTGGTGATAATTGAGATGACTCCCCATTTAAATAAACAAAATGGTAATGATTGGACAGGTAGGATCTAAACCATCTTAAAGCCTGCCCTTGAATACCTGTATAGTTTTGTAATCGATCTATGAGTATGTCATGATGTATGGTGTCGAACGCAGCACTAAGATTAAGTAAAACTAGCATTGAGATGCAGCCTTGATCTGACGCAAGAAGCAAGACATGAACACACATACATCTACATACTTGATGCACTACAGATCCAGTTTGATAATAACACAGATAAAGCCCTGATTAGTAAAGCACTGCAGATGAATCTGCTCCACTCATCCAGAATATTTGACTCTTATTACAGAACAAAGACTCTAAAGATCAAGAATATCATAAAGTGTATGTTTGCTTCTATAATACTGTTTTTTTGTTTTGTTTTTTTGAATGCAAGTTTTTAAATGATGATGCACCTACAGGATTTCCTTCATTCAAAAACTTCTATACTCATTCATATCTTTGCTCATCTGTTGAATTGTTAAATATCTGATGAATACTTTCAGCTACTAATGCGAGTGGAATGCTTGACACATTTGGCAGCATTTGCGTCCATCTCTCATGTTTTCCTCTCAGATTTAGTGGAGAGCTGCCAATGAGTCACTAACTAGCTGCAGTAAAGAAGTTTAGTCAGTTCTTTGCCATCTGTGGGCTGTTTTTTGTCCGTTACAGCAGACGTCAGTCACTCTGAAGCGGCTTTCACAAGAGAGTCTGAATCTGGAGAAAGTGCCAAACAGAAGATCAGCACAATGTCAGTCTATGTGTGTGTGTTTGTGTGTGTGTGTGTGTCTCACGTGCCACGCTGATAATTGGCTTCAGACTCTGGCCAATCTTCGTTGCTGTAAGACGGATGAGACGCTCGCTCACCTTAACAAACTCAGACATTAGGGAAAGAGACTGCACAGGTGGAGGTCTGGTTAACTGCGTACAGTCAATATATGAAGACCCGGAGGTTTTATTCGTGTTTTAAAAGTGTCTTGATTTTGACACACTTACTCGAAGCAGTTTAGTGTGTTTTCAGCACTTAAATTCCACATCAAGACGTCACAGATGTTTTTAAATGATTGTGGTAAATACTAGAAATTCAGATCATGTACAACATGATTCAAATAGTTTGAAAATGAATGGAAACTATTTGCAGCACAGAAAAGGGAAAATAAAATTAAAGTATTAAAGAGCAGCATTGTTCACGATGCCATTCAAAAGTTTGGTACGATTTTTAAATGAAATTCATCTATTCACAGATGAATAGAAAGTTCAAAAGAACAGTGTTTATTTGAAATATAAATCATGTAGAACATTATAAATGTCTTTGCTTCACTCTTGATCAAATGAATGATGAATAGAAGTATTTAACTTGATGACCCAAACGTTTGAACTGTGGTGTTTGAGTCTCATCAGTGTGTTTTCATGCTGCGCTCAGCTCTTCATCAGAATGATTGTGTTTGAGAGACAAGCAACAGAAGCTACCAGAATATTTCCCAGTGGGAAACGCAGGATTTCTAATGCTGTTGGGCTGTTACGTATGCTATTTTGTCACACAGTGAAGAAATGGTTCGTCTGATTAGTTGATGTAGAAGTGTGTCACAAGTCTATTAATCCCTGCAAACTATTTCTTCAAACAAAGAGCTCCGTTTTCCTGAAGATTGTGCAAATCCAAGCGATCAGATGATGATCCTGAGCTCATTTGAGCGGGTGAAAATCCATGGAGCAGCAACGTAGTCGATTTTGGAGATTTTTCTGTTTAGTTTGATTCAGAAAGTACTTGTTCCAGGCTGGGAACAGCTAGTTTTGATTGCCTAAACCAGGCGGTATGCTGGAATGGCAGTTTTATCTTGAGGAAAGTTTGGAAAGTCAATCTTTTTAAAAAGTGAGATATTCCCCCACATCTCGTCTTCTGCTTCCCGTGTTGTGGCATTGGTCCGCTCTTCCTGTGGCAGGATGCTGGGCTGCGCTGATGTTCCTGTGCGGAGCGTTCTGGCTCTGATGTGTTTACACGCCGAGGAGCTCACAGGCGCTCGACACAGTCCGCTTCTGATTCCTGCCCTCCGCGGGACCAGCGGCACCAAGAACCAGAGAAGGATGCCATGGGGAAGAAGCACGGGTCAGTCACGGCTGCTGGGCAAAATGGCTGGACACACTCCTGTCAGGTATGAGCAATGGAGAGCACGGACTGTGCAATGCAGCGAAAAACTAAATCATTTGACCAGTTGTGAACCTGGACCACAAACCAGCCATAAGGGTCATTTTTTTAAATTGAGATTCATGCATCTGAAAGCTGAATAAATAAGCTTTCCATTGATGAGTATTATGTGTATAAGGGCAGGCTTTCAGATGGTTTAGATCCTACCTTTCCAATTGCTATCATTTTATCTATTTAAACAGGGAATCATCTCAATTAAATCCAGTTAAATATGGAGTGCCACAAGGATCTGTCCTAGGCTCTCTGCTATTTTCAATATACATGTTGGTAATATTATTAGAAAATATGTGATTAGTTTCAATTGTTATGCTGATGATACTAAACTATATATTTTAACAAGACCAGTTTTTTTCATATTAAAGAAAAATCAGTAATTATGACCCATACAATGTATTGATGTCCATTGCTACAAATATACAGATACTTATGACTGGTCACACACTACAATTTTACATGACTACAATAGGATTCTTTATTAAGCATCTGGTTAAAGAAAGTTCTGTACTAAGTGCTGCCCTTGGATATAAATTTAAAACACTTGTTATATATCTTTACTGAAAAGATGCATGTAATGTGAAGGCAAATAAACATGTTATGTCCAGAAGTAATGTAAAGTAAGAAAAATGCTAAATACAGTATTTCATTGATATGCTTTGTAAAAATGTCATGCAAGTATGCAATATTAAACATAATCATTTTCTCTCAATTATCATCATTGGTGTATTGACAGTGTGTCTAATTTTAATGTTTGCTAATATTTTTATTAAAAACTCTTCAATGAATTCAATCATGGCAAAACATTACATTCAAATGAATCAATAAAATCTGAAAAAATCACCCAGCCCTAACTAAACACCAGTCTACTAGTTAACCTGATTATCACACTGTTACTAATGAAATGAGTCAGAACGAAGCTTTGGAAACAAGTTAAACGCTACAGAAATGATGTAAGAATACTTGTGAACCTGGTTGGCTCTTCACATTACTTAACTGTTGAACTCTGCAAAGTATAAGAAGCTTTCCGAGTGCAATCTGGATTAGGACTGAAAGCAAGAGACTGTCAGTGAGTGTGAAGCAGATTAGAGGCGATCTGTCTGTCGAGACCGAGGAGAAACTAAAGCTAACGATGCTGCTAACTTTCTCACTCGCGTGACTCTAGTGCAGACGTTTTAGATGCTCAGATATTTCCAAATAGTGCAGCTTTTCCAAATCACAACAATGTGGTTTTGTTACAGAGCTATTTTGCTGGTTTTCTCATGTTGCAATCAAACATCTTAATATTTTAAGATAATCTAAACCAGCCCTCTGCAAAGCCATGCAATGTCATTGGGATCTTCCTAGTCTTCTGTGTTTAGTGTAAATGCATCAGTCACAATGTCGTGACTGTAGTCCAGAAGGTATTTTTTTTGTGATGTTATTCTTAAAATACATATCATTAAGAACATAATGTCTATAATGAATGAAGTAGCTATATAAATGTTTTAGATCAGGTTGTGTTGGAGCTGTAGTTTGTCTATAATAGCAGTGTAACCTTTAGTGTTCTTCTGTGCTTTTGTTCTCTCGCTCTGTAAAAGTCAGCTTATTGTGGCGTGTAGAATGAACAACAATGAATCTCAACGTGTGGAGGGGAATTCAGGTTTAAAAATAAGCTGACCGTTCTTCCGGCATCAGAGCCTGGAGCAGAAAACAATCCTGAAAGTCTTCATTCCATCAGCAGAAGAGCAGAGCTTGATCCAGATTACTCCGACTGTGTTGTGTGTGTGTGTGTGTATTCAGTGTGTGTGTGTGTGGAGCATTTCTCTAGTTTTAACACACATTTAATCACTGTGGAGAGAGAACTAGCAGCTGAGGTTGAACAGAACAATGAAATGTGTATCTGCGTCATTCAGCTTCCTGTTAGCGTTAGCCAGGAGATTCTTTAAGCGCTTTACTGACAGATTTAATGAGCGACGACGGACCTGCGTCTACAGACACAAATATGAGGAAGATGCTAGCTATGATGACCACGAGCAGAACTTCATGAGATCTGAGTACATCTGTAAATATTGTCAGTGTAAAAAGAGAAGAGAGGAGATCAGATGTCAGTGATTGAACTCTAAACACATTTGTGATTGACATTTACATTTATGCTGATGCTTTTATCCGGAGTCGATGCGTTGCATTTCAAAATGCACATTTGATCAGATCCTGCTTTCTCTGGGAATCCAACCCATGACTCTGGTGTATTTTTTGGCCCTGTACTGTTTTTTCTTTCATTGCACACATTGCATCACTCAGTTTGTATCAGCTCACCAATAATGCACAGATAGCAGTTCATGAATACAGTTTGTGATTGTATATCAGAGAGTTCAGTATGTCACTCATCTGCAGAAAGAGCCACAGAAGGTTTCACTCAGAAAGGTCTACACATCCTGCTCTTTCTGTGTCACTTTATGATATATTTTGGCTGATATAATTATGGTTTTCTGCTTATAAGTTTAGTGTTCTCAGCTCTGTTTAACACTTCTACATCATTTGCAGATTTACATGCATTTAAATCCTTAGATTCTTCTAGAATAGTTGTTTTTCTTTTATTCTCGTAGAATTTTCAGATTTTTCATTTTTGGGTGAGCTATCACTTTTATGCTTGTGTTTTGACGAGTCACATGTAGGTTACAGGTTTTTTTATCTCATCTATTTATGGTTCTGTGTATATGTCGGGTTATGAATGGCATGTAGTGTGTGTTAATGAGCAGCAGGGTGTGCCCTAGAAATGCACGCTCAGGTGTGAGTGATGTGGTTTTGCTGGTTTATCCCCGAGGCGCGCACACACACACACACACACACACACACACATGTTCACTCAGAAACAAGTACTACAGCAGAGCAGTGCTCAACATATGAGAAGAAGTGATCTGAAAACACATCAATCTGTGCATCTTCTGTTTGATGGACATTTCTACACTTTCAGAAAAGAAAATCTGTTGGAGAATTAGTTGAAGAGATGTGACGAGCTGAAGGAATAATGTTGATATTCCAACAGAAGAGGAGTATTATTATTCATCTGGCAGGACTGTAAGTGAGAATGTACTGTATGGACATGAAACCACGTTTGGTTCGATCCAAACCCGTCCTGCGCAGGAATCTGTGTCGAGCGAGACGCTTCCTTCACCATCCGCACGAGGAACACTCAACCACACAAACCCAAACCAGAACTCGGATGATTACCAGGTAGAGTCCGGACTAAACCGCCTCATTCTGATACATTTCTCAGAAACACTTCGTTATCTTCTGTCATTTGATTTAAGAATGTTTAGATGTTAGTTCTGGAAAACAAGACTGCTGGAGTCGACAGAAACCAGTTTTACCAGCCGCCTCTCGCTGATGTCCACTTACTAGCTGTCATCAGAAACTCATTAGATCCTCAAAGAAATGAATGTCGGTTTGTTTGGCCAGTTAACTGGAACAGGAAGAAGTTTGAGTTTTATTTGTCGTTCAGAAACTTTCATCTGGATCAGGATGTTTTGTGATTGGTTGTGATTGCTGGTTTTTCAAAGCAAAATTGGATTGGATCACCCTGATCCAGATACACACTTTTTCAGATTTCCAAATCTGGATTAGTGCCGAGTGTTTATGATTCTAGTTTTGCATTGCATTTACACAAATAACTACTTCTGACTGCTCTATATCTGATGATTGTGCTCATGTAGTTTACAATCAGTGATTAATAAAACAACAACTTTAAATTAAATAGAATATTTTGGTTTGATATTGACAGCTGTTTGTGGATTTGGGGATATATTACATCTTACAAATGCGGTTTTTTTGGACCCTTTTGGAGTTTTATTACATTTTTGTTTCTGAAATCCACCCTTCTGCTATGATCAAAATAGTTCTGCTTTTTTCTTATCAAAAGTATCCCAATCTTACTAAAACGTTTTGAACAAAACTAACTGAGGATTCAATGCTGATTAAAACCAAGATTGGATTTTGTGATCAAAAGGTTTCGAAATTGTCGCACGTTAACCTCGCATTGGATCAATGACGTTTACACACTGCCTCTGAAACTTTTGTCCGTCATAAAAAAAAAATCTGATCATGTTAGATTTTCTGTGTTCCTATCTGTAGCATGCATTTTGATAGGGAAAAAAAATGAACAGCAACAAAAGAAAAATGCACTTAGACTTAGTGTGCAAGGACCTTAATCTGAATTCAGTATCCTTTTTTCTTTTGAACAACCCATTTTCAGGATTTGATCCAATCCGATGGCCAAAATCTGATCAGTTTGGCCTCTGATGCTCAACCGTTGTCCAGTATGAACCTCCAGACTCATGCTTCTGTCCCCATCACCATCATCCTCTTCCTCTTGCTGTGTTTCAGGGACTGCAGCCTCACCGCGATGAATGTTGAGTCCTGGGCGGACTCACCTGACCTCCCGACCCCGCAGCAGCCCGACAGGTTGTGCCTGGAGTCCTTCTGGAGCGAAGTGGAGACCATCCGGAGCGACTCGGAGCCCGACAGCAGCAGACGAGATTCCCGACAGTCTGAAGGTGAGGCCGAGACCAGGCCTGTGCAAGTAATCAAAATACAGTTTCCATTTGGATTCAGTAAAATCATGTAACGCGGGACTTGATTCGATTTATTCATGTTTTTAAAAGCGTGAAAAATACCTTATTAACCCTAGAACTGCTGTGATATTGAGAACTGTGAAATGTCATAGCAACCACATTTACAGAAAATATGGATTTGATATATATCTCTATCTGTAAATAAATCATTCATATGAAGTTCTGGTCCTCAGACGGCGAGCAGGAGGAGCTCTGGCTGCAGGATGCTGGTTTGTCTCTGGTAACAGGTGAAGAAGAGGACGTGGATAAAGCCGTTCTGTTGTCGACTCTCACGAAGACTCAAGCAGCGGCGGTTCAGAGACGCATCGACTCGTACACCTGCTCGCTGCGCAAGAGGAATAAAACACCAGCGCGACACGTCAGAGACGTCTTCGCTTCCCCCATTGCTCAGGTAACAGCACACCTGTTCATGATGTACTTGATTTTGGATCCACTAACACACTGAGGGCATTATTTTATGTTTTTAGACAGATGTAGGTGACCATTGTGCTTGAGACGTATGTCTTGCAGCGTTTTGCACATGACACAGCATTCACAAATGAGGCACTTTGTCCCAGTCCCACTGATCAAATGTTGTTTTTTCAATGCAAAAAAATCCACCATTCTGTTTTGCATCATTTGAGCCTTTATAACAGCTGTGACTTTCAAGTTGCATTTGTATTTGAACTGGACTAATATCATATTTATTTGGATGTCATAAGGAATCTGTTTTTCCAATGTTGTCTTCACATTTTCACATCAATAAAATTAGGTTTTGGAGCCGTGTATTTTCATTACACTGAACCTGCATAATGCACATCCCACGTTTTCTTCTGTTTGACTTGTCACTGTTTTCAGAATTTTAATAAATAATAAAACTATGATCTGACCTCTTTAATAATGAAATGCACAGCTGACACGTGTCAGATTTGCTGATCAACTAAAAGAGAGTACATTGTTTGAGTGTTTCTGGGTGTAGGAGGAACAGTCAGTCGTGGCATTTGTAAAGGCCTGTATGTGCTCGTGCTCCACGGCACACAATACACACTCACGTCATGTCAGATCATATCAGCGCATCTGAATAAAGCCTTGAGTTCTGTTGATCACATCACATCTCTCCTGTATGTGTGTGTGTGTGTGTGTGTGTGTGTGTGTGTGTCTAAACAATTGTTTTCTATTCAGTCAGCAGTTCCTGAGACACACAACAGTGAACCTGACACACACAGAAACATGGAGAGTGTGACAAAGACACAACGATCAGGTACAAACACACATTTCCATTGGCTGAAAAGCTATTAAGATGATCTAATGCGATAACAAGAACCCACAACACTCCAGCTGTTATGTAGAGACAATTTGATGATTTTTGAGGATCTCGTTAGAAGGAAACCCAATGTAAGGTGTAATGTAAACACTACAGCAGTGTTTCCCAATCCTGGTCCTGGACAACACCCAACAATACACATTTTGATGTCTCTCTTATCTGATACATACTTTACTAGCTGATGAGTTAAATCAGGTGTGTTTGATTAGGGAGACATCTAAAATGTGTCGTGATCCTAACGGTTCATTATTCTGTTTATTATTCAGTGATATTATCAGAGGCAGATCTTCACCTGTCACATCTATTAATATAAGAGCATATGTGTGTTTAATAACATTCACATGCTTCAGATTCGGAGAGATGAGCAGTGATTATACATGAACTCAGCGATTGTGAATGCAGCACGTGCCCTTTGAACACAAGATGCAATTTCCTGCCTTTTCACATGGAAATCATATTCAAATGGATCAGATAGTGAATGCTTCCCACTGTCAATGGAAACAGCCTTTAACAGCACGTTTGTGTGTGTGTGTGTGTGTTTGTGTGTGTAGCTGTCAGCGGTCAGGAAACTCAAGGGCTACAGATGGATGAGATCTTTATCACAGATGTGGCATATTGTGAACAAGCAGCCATCTTACTGAAACAAGCCAAACTACCACAGAACAACAGCAGCCAGTGCAGGAGAGACGACGGAGCTCTGCCGGTGAGACACGCTGTTACACACCAGAGCAACACACTAAAAACACCATAACAACACTCACTGTCTGCCTGTCTACAGTTACACACCATAGCAACACACTAAAAACACCATAACAACCGCATAACAACACTCACTGTCCACCTGTCTACAGTTAAACACCATAGCAACACACTAAAAACACCATAACAACACTCACTGTCTGCCTGTCTACAGTTAAACACCATAGCAACACACTAAAAACACCATAACAACCGCATAACAACACTCACTGTCCACCTGTCTACAGTTAAACACCATAGCAACACATTAAAAACACCATAACAACCGCATAACAACGCTCACTGTCCACCTGTCTACAGTTAAACACCATAGCAACACACTAAAAACACCATAACAACGCTCACTGTCCGCCTGTCTACAGTTAAACACCATAGCAACACATTAAAAACACCATAACAACCGCATAACAACACTCACTGTCCGCCTGTCTACAGTTACACACCATAGAAACACTCTAAAAACACCAAAACAACCGCATAACAACGCTCACTGTCCGCCTGTCTACAGTTACACACCATAGCAACACACTAAAAACACCATAACAACCACATAACAACACTCACTGTCTGCCTGTCTACAGTTAAACACCATAGCAACACACTAAAAACACCATAACAACCGCATAACAACACTCACTGTCCGCCTGTCTACAGTTAAACACCATAGCAACACACTAAAAACACCATAACAACCACATAACAACACTCACTGTCCACTTGTCTACAGTTAAACACCATAGCAACACACTAAAAACACCATTACAACCGCATAACAACACTCACTGTCCGCCTGTCTACAGTTAAACACCATAGCAACACACTAAAAACACCATAACAACCGCATAACAACACTCACTGTCCGCCTGTCTACAGTTAAACACCATAGCAACACACTAAAAACACCATAACAACCGCATAACAACACTCACTGTCCGCCTGTCTACAGTTAAACACCATAGCAACACACTAAAAACACCATAACAACCGCATAACAACACTCACTGTCCGCCTGTCTACAGTTAAAGACCATAACAACACACTAAAAACACCATAACAACCGCATAACAACACTCACTGTCCGCCTGTCTACAGTTAAACACCATAGCAACACACTAAAAACACCATAACAACCGCATAACAACACTCACTGTCCGCCTGTCTACAGTTAAACACCATAGCAACACACTAAAAACACCATAACAACCGCATAACAACACTCACTGTCCGCCTGTCTACAGTTAAACACCATAGCAACACACTAAAAACACCATAACAACCACATAACAACACTCACTGTCCACTTGTCTACAGTTAAACACCATAGCAACACACTAAAAACACCATTACAACCGCATAACAACACTCACTGTCCACCTGTCTACAGTTAAACACCATAGCAACACACTAAAAACACCATAACAACCGCATAACAACACTCACTGTCCGCCTGTCTACAGTTAAACACCATAGCAACACACTAAAAACACCAAGACAACCGCATAACAACGCTCACTGTCCGCCTGTCTACAGTTACACACCATAGCAACACACTAAAAACACCATAACAACCGCATAACAACACTCACTGTCCACCTGTCTACAGTTACACACCATAGCAACACACTAAAAACACCATAACAACCGCATAACAACACTCACTGTCCACCTGGCTGTCCCCTGCAGTTAATGGCTGATGCTCAAGATCTCAGAATGGCTAAATAATGATGATGATATTAAAATCAGACCAGTGAACAGAGAGGAGTGTGTCAGTCGTCTCACCTCCTCCTCTTCCCGTCTCTCTCTCTCTCTCTCTCTCTCTCTCTCTCTCTCCGTCTGTAGCGGGTCATCTGTCCACAGTGCCGGCTGGGAGTGACGCGGGTGCTGGATCTTTCCCAGCAGGACATGAAGAAGGTTCGTCAGCTGGCTCTGATTGACATGACAGCGCTCTGCGACCTGCTGGGGCTCGAGGTCAAACGACACAAAACCAGCAAACGGAAAATCCCTGGTGAGTTTCCTGTCACATGACCACACTCATTCGGACCTGTGTGACCAATAATCTGAATCCTGTCGAATGTCTTCCTGTTTGTCAGAGAGCTGTTTGTTCGGCGTTCCTCTCGCCTCATTGGTGGAGAGCGATCAGAAGATCAAACCCAGCACTCAGATCCCACTCTTGCTCCAAACAGTACGTCATGACATCATTTCCTTTTGCACCAATTTATTATGTCCAACCTGTTATTATACTACTACTAGAAATTCGGCATGAAATATAAAATAAAATTGTTATTGTTACAGTTTGCATCAAATCACATGACAAACCAACCTTCATGTATTAGAATGCACTAAAAGCAACATTAACAATTAGCTTTATAATGCATTATACATAAAGGCTTTCAGTAAAGAGTTACCAATGTCTTTTACCTTATTTATTTGATTTAATTGTAATCAATTCATCCATACATAGGTTTCAATTTTATTTTATATACATTTTGACCGCATTTTTAACCAAAATATCATAACTAGATCTTCTATCAGTGAAAAGGACTTTTCAACCATTTGGTGCTTTTAAACTCCGCCCCTACAAGCTCACATTCAGATCCGCCTCCTTTTTTGAGAGCCACGCCCACACTTCAGCATCCAATCAACAACTGATGCACAGAACCAACCCCTGCCCTACATTTTTTCTTTTTCGATAATCCGTTTTTTTATGTATGTCAATATACAGAAGAAAAGATATGCTGCGGTTTCCGTTTCATCAACTCAAAATGAAACTGTTTTTATTTTTTCGTTTCAGCTTCTGTCGTTTCTGGAGAAGAAGGGTCTTGATTCTGAAGGGATTCTGCGGGTTCCAGGGTCTCAGTACAGAATCAAAGTAAAACAAAACATTATTATCAAACAAGTACTAACAGTACCCTGGTAGTACCATGGTATCCATTGAAGTACCATCTGACACCACAAGGGCTGGTTTCCATATACGCATGCAGTGGGATGGGGAAAATGCAAGGTCTCAAGACATTTTTAAAGCTGAATTAATTGTATGTTTTTAGAACACTGTTTTATGCACGAGACACCACAAAATACACGTCTGCCCAGGCTTTGTTTACATAGAAAAACAATGTAAAGTAGCGCTGTGGATTGAAAAACGTGTTCTGTATGAATGCCTGCTCGCTGTACCATGGTACCACCACAGTATTTTTATGCATCACACACATAATGAAGCACTGTGTGAGTGTGTTTGGGCTCACAGTCGCTGTGTGTTTGTCACAGGTGCTGCAGCAGAAGCTGGAGAACTCGTTTTACAGCGGTTCGTTCAGCTGGGATGAGGTCAGTCCCAATGACGCCGCCGCTCTGCTCAAGAAGTTCATCCGTGAACTCCCCGCACCGCTGCTGACCGCCGAACACCTCAACAGCTTCAGCGCCGTCAGAGGTGTGTGAGACACAGCCGCAGGTCTCACTGAGGTCCTGTATGTCGTATAGTGTGCATCTACATCACAGTAGCTTCACCAGACCAAAATATCACTTAACATTAACAGTAAGGTAACAGCACTGGAGCTTTACAGGAAGGATTCTCACTGCACTACTACAATTAATGGCCAAATGAATGTTTGTAAATGTAAACAGATATTTCCTACTGACACACTACAGTAAAAGATAGAAATAACTGACATTTTTAATACTAGTGTTCTAATGGTTTTGGCCAGCACTGTATATGATCTTGGTACTGTATGATAATGTTGGTACTTTGTGTCTTTCTGAGGAAGAATCATGTTTAAATTGTTTTGTACAGATATTGCAGACCTGAAGCAGAAGCTACACGTGTTGAATCTTCTTGTGCTGCTGCTGCCAGAACCCAACAGAAACACACTGAAGGTACATGCCACACACACACACACACACACACACACACACACTACTTTTAAGTATGTTATTGTACTATATTGAAGCACTTCCAAGCTGAGTTTGTCTCTCTGATTGTATTTCTTTGACTCTAACTTAATGTTTAAGACACATTCAGATAGTATTGTGCATCTGACACACACACACACACACACACACACACACACAACATGTGTCATAGATGTGACTCATCAGCAGTATTACATAAGAGAAATACATTAACACACTGAACGTTTGCTTTGATGTGTGTGTGAGTGTGTATGTGTGTGTATGTGTGTGTGTGTGTAGCTGTAGGTCTTTCACACAAGCGTAACGCAGCTCAGTTGGACGTTTATATAACCGCGTCTCTGTGTTGAAGTGCTGCTGTTGATGAATGTTAGAAGTCACATGAAACGCTCTTCACAGCCCAATTCACTTCAAGAGATCGTTCAGCCAGAAATCCTCATCCTGTCATCATTTCCTCCTTCTTCTGTGGAACACGAAAGGAGATATTTTGAAACAACACTGGATCCCATTGACCTCCACTGAGACATTTCTCAAAAGATCCTCTTTTGTGTTGCACAGAAGAAAAAAAAACAGTGTTCATGAATGAAAAAGTTAAATTCACAAGTTAATTCATCACAGGATGGAAACCAGTGTCTTGAAGTGTGACTGTGTTTCTGCAGGCGCTGCTGGAGTTCCTCAGTAAGGTGGTGTTATGTGAGCGGCGTAACCGCATGAACCTGTGGGCCGTCTCCACCATCATGGCTCCAAACCTCTTCCTGCACAAAGCTGTTCCCAGTAAACTAGCGGTGGACGGTCCAGAGAAGGGTCAGGCGGAGCGGGCGGCAGACATCATGAGACTCCTCATCCGCTACCAGGACCTGCTGTGGACGGTAAAGATCTGGAGAAGTGTTCAAGAGAGTTCGATCTAACGTATTTCAGAACGTTTCTTAACTTATGAAACGCTGTTCTGTAATAGCTTTTGTCCTAAATGTGTCCTTACTGACATTAACAAAGTTACCAAACAGATAAGATAAGATTTTAAAGTAAGGATGTTTGTGTAATACGCCCCAGGTTCCTAACTTCCTGTTGAGTCAGGTGAGGAAGCTGAACGAGAACAGCAGCCGTCGCTATCAGTTCTACGACAAACGCATCAAGCACCTGCTCAGGAAGATCCACACGGACAGCAGAGACAAACCTGACAAGAACTCCGGAGAGGTACTCAAGCCACTTTCTCAAAGACATCTTTCACCTCGGATTCAAAATCCACTAAAACTACCAAAATCATCTCATTCTTTTATAACATCCTTTTGTAGAATTTCTTTACCAAACAAGAGTGATACTCACATGCTCCATGTTTACGTTACAGTACACAATTATTCTTGAAAACAGCATGTAAACGTGTAAATTGTCTTGTGTGGTACATAAAGTTTTGGTGGCGTTAGTGTCGAAGTGAGAAAAGAATTGTCAGTGAAGGCATTTGTGTCAAAGCAGTGATAAATGAAGCAGAGTTTAGCGCACAGACACTGAGGTGCACAGAAAGACTGTCAGGCGTCTGTTAAAAGAGTAAATGCTAATGAAGATGGAATTAGGAGAGAAAGAGACGAGCGACAGATCGTGAGCGTGAGAGGATGAGGAGATGATCCCTTCAGAGGCTTTCGAGATCACAAGACACGCTTACAGGACCTGATAGAACACACGTCATACTCAACCGGAGACCATGATGTCTGTAACATCTCTGATGAATCTAGAAACAAAATCATAGTCTGAGACAGACACTTACAGAGGACAGAACCCTGGAGACTTACTGCTATATTTGAAACATTTTCATTCTAGTTTAAATAATAAAAAAGGCAATGTTACAAACTTACACTGTAACATTATTTTCATGGCAGTAACTTCGCAAATTCTCATTCTCCTAAAAATACGCTTTGTTTACTTATAATATCATATTTTCAAATTGAATATACATCTATAATCATAGTATGCAATAAGAATTTATATATTTTTTTACATTTCTTTTTATTTTGAGGTGAAATGTGGTGTGATCTACACTTTTTTGGCTAATGGTCAGTTATTGATAACTTATTTTCTTCTCTCTCATGCGTGTGTGTGTGTGTGTGTGTGTGTGTGTGTGTGTGATCAGCAGTGTCGGACTGTAAAGATCCAGCTGGGTGACGTGAGTTTCTCGATGGAGTTTCGTCTCACTATTAATTCTCGTGCTTCAGATCTGATGTCTCAGTTTTATAAAGAACTACACACCTCCGACAACGGCAGGGGACTCCTGAAACGGTAGAAACACACACACACACACACTAATAAAATACCTATAATTAAAAAATCATTTAAAATGTATTATTTTCCCCATCACACAGAAATGGTTCAACAAGCTACCCAGACTGTGCTCTCTATGAAGTGGGCGGGAATATCGGTAAGATATGTTTTCTGTACATATATATATATATATATATATATATATATGTTGTTTTTTTCACCTGATCATGAAACAATATCTAAATTGAACTGCATTTACACTATCAACAACAAAACAATACTAAAATATTGATATTAATATTATGTATGTGAACTCTCTAGGATTGGTTTATAAATTCCTGTTTCTGTTGTACTGATGTCCACAGCTTCCATGTTTACACGATCAGCCAGAAAGCAACACGACTTGTTCAGATTATAATCTGCATCAGATGTGTTGAATGTGATATTCTGAATGCCTGAATCTTGTTTCCTGGCTCAGGTGAACACTGTTTGGATCCAGAGACTCATTTGTTCGACCTGTACAACAACAACCCCGGCGGTGAGTGGATCATCAAACGGAGATCGTCCAGCAGAGGGCAGTAGAGACACACGAGAGCGCCACAGGAGACCTTTGACCCCTGAGGAGAGGGTCTGAACACTGAGATCTGTCTGATGTCATGAAGCTGGACTTCTGCACTGAGTTTGGACTCTGTTGATGTTGTGTTGTGCTGGTGTGATGCTGAAGGGCCGCTGGAGATTGTTGGATTATTTATTAAGCGGCAGAGCAGCTGTGTTTGTAGATGTGATGAATGAATGTCAGGTGTTGTGCTGTCACAGATCTGGTGCCTCGCAGTATTAAACACACGACTCGGTGTGAGTCTCAGCGCGAGTCTGGAGCGTCATTGGACACTTCAGATAAACTCTCTCTCTCTCTCTCTCTCTCTCTCTTCTGTCGTTGATCCAGTTATTACCTTCAGTACTACTTTTAAGTATGTTATTGTACTATATTGAAGCACTTCCAAGCTGAGTTTGTCTCTCTGATTGTATT